>NC_030976.1:0-43264 GCF_001298625.1 Saccharomyces eubayanus
AGAACTAGTTACATCAGACGATGTGGAAGAGGTTGAACTGGTAACATCAGACGATGCGGAAGAAGAGCTTGTCACGTCAGAGGATGTGGAAGCAGAACTGGTTACTTCAGAGGATGTGACAATTGAAGAACTAGTTACATCAGACGATGTGGAAGCAGAACTGGTTACTTCAGAGGATGTGACAATTGAAGAACTAGTTACATCAGACGATGTGGTAGCAGAACTGGTAACAGCAGAGGATGAAACACTCGATGAGCTGACACTTGTTGGTGTCTTAATTGCAATGATAGTTTCATCCGTTGGTAAACCGTTGAGACCTGTAACAGTAGAGGTCTGAGTGTCTGTCGTTGTATACGCGCCGGTCCACGGTTCTGTTGTGGTGGTGATTATTCCTGTAGTGGTATAGTTTGGGGGGTCTGGAACGGTACAGTTRGSCTGRKMYARGTYRTYWTCAAARGWATAGACRTACCCSTCGAARTCRTCACTAACAGTAGTGCCATCTGGYAATKYYACACTAATTGGRAGTGTACCCCAAGAAACAGCATTTGAGTAAACAACTTTCATAGGATAGTAGTAATYAGCATACATGTAGACTGACCCTTCGATGTTAGGAGGCARRCTYCCMYSCCATGGTTTGATACCATTGATTGTAAAGTTAGTTGAAGTGATGGGAGGTTGTTCTTGTGCACAACATTCAAATGCGACATCACCTCCGACTGATAAAACTGCTGAATCATCCACCGTTGCAAAGCTAAATGTGTAGGTACCAGTCTGTGGTGGCAAAAAGTAGCCTGTCATTTCCAAAGTTACATTTGTTGGGGTCGTATAGAAACCAAACAAATCTGAACTCCAGTAGGCAACAGCTTGGCTATTAGAGCAAGCCTTACGTTGGCACGACCAGCCTCTTCTCGTAATAGTAACATCTCCTTGAGGGCAAGCAAAAGTTCCGGATGAACTAACACAAGGAATGTTATAGTCGATGGAGATGTCAGTTTGCCCACTAACGGATCCTATTTGAACCTTATTGGCATATCCAGAAGCCATATAAACCGCGTTAGAATATGTAGATGAATCCTTCAATGAATACTGATAAAAGTTGATATTCATCCCATTTTTCCTTTCGTTTGCTGGTAAACATGCCGTTGTACTTGCAGAGACAATATTGGCTACGAATGTGAGAACAGCCAAAAATATGCAGTAATAAGGCGTAGACATTGTTAAGGTGCTACAAAATATGGATATTCTTCGCATTCGAATTTAGAAAAGCTTTAGTATTACCTAGTGATAGATAAAAACCAACATTATATATTTAAACATTTCGAGTATTCTCATGGTTGTGTGTGCAATAATTATGCAGTTGATTTCAGTTTAATGCAATAATACGTTTGTAGTAAGTAAGGCATGAATTTTATCGCACAGAACATTTTAGTTAACTTTTTTCTCTGACACCCTGTGTTATGGTACCCGATAGGTACGTGAATTTCACTCTTTAGTTGAAGTGATAGTAAGCGTATACTACATGGAGTAGAAATTTGTCCAAAACAGTAAAAAAAGAAAAAAAAAGAAATTTACTACTACGCCCAATGCATGGTTGCCATTGAATGTGCTTCGGATTTATTCATGAGTTTTCTATAATAACGGAACAGAAGGCACTGTTTGCATATTATACATTTCTAGATCGGGAGGAAGGATACCAGCTAGGAAAATATACTGGGCTTTGTGAACTAGCTTTGGAAACTGGTAACTGCGCGCATAAAATAGCAAGCTCTCTGCTCTAGTGTGCTCTTCGAGCAACCTTAAATAATTGCGTAAGGCAAATATATCGGTTAGCGACTGTAAAAAAAAAAAGGCAACCCTAACTGATCTCGTAGAATATATTCTAGAACTTCAAAGTTGCATATTTTTTGCGCAAAAGAAGAAATTTTTAAGAGTCTAACGTCAAATAAGGTTTTTTGCTTCAGGAGGCGCGTTTGGCTGTAAAATGTTTAGAAAAAGCCGTAGAAAGTAGAATATGCAATAAAAAGTGGGTTCAAGGCAAACAACTATCGGAATCGTAATTTGTTCTTCCAATAAGACCGACCATCTGTATTTGAAATTTTTTCTTCGAATCCGTGCCTTTGATATCGTAGCAGTGTGAATGAAGGAGCAGAGATTGCCGGATCTGTTTTTCAAGGTGTTTTACTCAGCCTTTGATTTTGAAATGAGCGAGTAAATACCCTTTTTTGGCATTATTGCGGTGGGTGCTAGAATAGTGTGTATAACAGACGAGCCTGAACTTTAAGGGCTACTTGACTGGCGGCATCAGTGGGCTTCAGATCGCTGACAGGCACAAGCACGGGATAGTTCGTTTCTCAAAAAGAAATGATGACATAAAAATATTCCATCCAATATACATGTGATTTATTGCCACTAAGGTAGCAAACGTCGCTAAGACTGTATGGATTTTGAACACGGACGCCTACAGATGCCTTCCTTTGATTGAATTTAACAAGGCTACTATAATCGCGGAGCGTGAAAAAAAGGCAGCCATATTGCGTCACAAAGGAAAGAACTCAAAATTTTCCCACCTCGAATATTGGCAGTTTAATTATTTTCAGCACGGTCTTTGCAGTTCACAAGCCCCTCACATTTGAAATATGTTGGAAGTAATTTGTAAAGTAAGTTAACCTTATTCATCAGTTCATCAGTCTGCAGTGATCACCCGATTCAGCAGAGGCTTATGGGTGGCATATTTTCATTACTGAGTCGAGGAACAAAAGAGTGTACGTTGCTTACGGACGTTCTGATATGCCCTGTTTGAGCCTCGTTTTCAGTCTCGTCTGATCTGTCCCGTTTGGTAGGTAATTATCCTTGAAAAATGTCAAAAAAGACTCAAATTACCTAGGTCTTTTGTTGATTTAGCCATTGTTGATTATAACAAGAGAATTGAAGCAGCGGGAGAAAGCATTGAGACAGAAATGTTAACGTTTTAGAAACTCTGCTACCTTATGAGGGGATTAAAAAATTGGTTATCAGATTCAATGGGCTAGATTTTATCGGATAGTTAAATTATTTTTTTTTAAATTCCTTTAGTCTTTAAACTTCCTATTCGATGGTTTAGCCTGGCACATCAAGAACAAAGGCCCCCAAACATTTTACAAATATGCGAAGTCAAATGGTTGATGGGGACGAAGTTAATTCTTGCATGCATTTTGATTCTGCTTGAGTCTCGAATAGGCTAAAAAGTTACGGTTTCTTGGCATTTTAAGAGCCCTTTGTGTGTCAACAGGCCAGATGGAAATGTGTGCCATCTTTTTTGGTGAATCCGACAGATCCTAAGATATACTCTTCATCCATCCAGACATAATCAATCATGCTAAGGTCATCTACTTACATTAATATCACGTCTCTTAACAACATCGCCATGACATACTATTTCCTAATGTTCCTTGTCGCATTTCCATCACTGGCCCATCTGGTTCCGAAGGGTCTTGTTTTTAGTAACAACCTCGTTTCAAACCTGTCGACCCTCAAAAATGTACGGCACACATCGCCTGGAACTGGGAAGGTGTAATGATTAACCCAATAAAAAGATATTGCGTGGTCTCTCCACAGAGAGTAGGCAAAGTTCCAAAGTTGCTCACCATTTTGCCCACGTTTCTTGCTTTCAAATATCTGGCCAAAAGAAAGAGTTGGTTTAAAAGCATTTCCAACTAATATAGTATATTATCTGAAAAAAAAATAACAAAAGGCCATCGTCTGGCCAGCGCTAATGTGGAGATACCTTCTGCTACAAGATTCGTAAACATTTATTTGTGAAATTTTCACTAATTTTAACTGGAAGGCATTAGTGTCAGCTATGGGTTTCTTAGTGAGTCTAAAAATGTTTTATCTCCTGCGACTGCAAGTTATTGTTACATAAACTATTCTTCTGAATAATTTCTCAGAGTATTTTTACTACGTCATTATAAGAACAGCTATATATGTATATTTTGCCCATATGTTGACGTAAACTGTTCATAAAAAGCAGCACATTCTGGAGAGGTTAACAATCTTAGTTTTACAACGTCCATTTGATATACGATACAAATAATAGTCACAACCGTGCATTATAGAAGAATATTCCACCATACGCATGTGTAGTTTACATCTATGAACTTCACCTTCTTTCATTTTAGGCTTGGCTCATGCATTTTATTATCAGTAGCTCATTGTGCAACGCATGTCATACCCATTCGCATCGTATTACATTACGTGTGCCCACTATTGAGAATAAAAAAAATTTCTAACCTGTAACTTTAGTGACAAGTTCTGCGACTCCACTTCTATTCAGTTTTACGCATATAGTTTACACTAGATTTTCTCTTCATGAACTGGAGGAATCGACCAAACATATTTAACAATTTTGCATACTATTATTAGTGATTCTTTATTTTTCTTTTTATACATTTCATTGATCCTCTTGCAATATCAATGCTTACACATTAGGTTCGGTAACACCTGTATCTTAATTTACTGGTCTCGTAGTTCATGGCATTTTCTAACATTGTATATAACAGTAATACGTGGACGATTGTTATTCAATGCTCCAACGAAACGGTATGCAATGCCAGTACAATCAACCGACTTTACAAGTAGTATTGCTTCTGTTGAGCATAATTCAAAAATCTCTAGCGTGTTGCTTCCGAAAGAAGTCTTAAGACTTTTTTGTTGTAAAATCTTTTTTTTCAATCAGATTACAATTATGTTTTCAAGAGTAATATGTTAGAAGGAAACGTATTGTGTGTTGATGCTTATCAGCAAATTGCCAGTTGGTTATATTGGTAAATCCAGCCAGCAGTGAAGCACATGTAAAGTAATGAATCACTATCGTCAACCCAAGGTCATATTACTTTTCAAACTGCCGGTTTTTTCCGTTTTGGAAGGGACTGATACGATAGCCTGTTATGTAAAAATAATCGGGAATTATCATAATACAGTAATAGTTGAATTTTTCAAGTTATATAACGCAGTGAAACAAGATTTGGTTGAGAGTAGTTGTAGCAAAACCATCTTTTTCATTCATGGCTATCTCGAATGTGTAACTCACACCAAAACATAAACCCAATGGTTTTTTTTCCTTTTTTTTTGTCTTCTTTCTGTTTAATTGGTCAGGCTCTAAAATAAAGAAAAGCGGAGGGAGTGAGCCAATAAGGACTTAAAGGGACCTTATCGATAAGATAAGATTTACATCATTAAAGGGTAGTATATAATGCCACGATCAAGGGAAATGATGACCAAAGTGCATTTTGGGTTTTAGTTTTCTTTTTTCCTTTGGCATCTATATAAGCAGGACTGGCATAGCTAGTGTTTGGTTGTGTTGGAACTCGTCTTGTAGTCTTGTGTAAGAGACAAGCATATATAAAGTAGTACATATATATTTAAGCAGAAAAATGGTAAGCGAACCCGAATTCCAGCAGGCGTACTATGAAATAGTTTCTTCTGTGAAGGATTCTACATTATTTGAAAAGTTCCCACAGTATGAGAAAGTGCTTCCCGTTGTTTCTGTTCCGGAAAGAATTATTCAATTCAGAGTTACCTGGGAGAACGACAAAGGCGAACAAGAAGTGGCACAGGGATACAGAGTGCAATTCAACTCGGCTAAGGGGCCGTACAAGGGTGGGCTGCGTTTCCATCCATCGGTGAATCTGTCGATACTGAAATTTCTAGGGTTTGAACAAATCTTCAAGAACGCCCTCACTGGGTTGGACATGGGCGGCGGTAAAGGTGGCCTGTGTGTAGACCTGAAGGGCAAGTCCGACAACGAGATCAGAAGAATATGCTATGCATTCATGAGGGAACTGAGCAAGCACATCGGCAAGGATACGGATGTCCCCGCTGGCGACATCGGAGTGGGCGGGCGTGAAATAGGCTACCTGTTTGGCGCTTACAGATCGTACAAGAACTCCTGGGAGGGTGTTTTGACCGGAAAAGGTCTAAACTGGGGTGGTTCTTTGATCAGGCCCGAAGCCACTGGTTACGGCTTGGTCTATTACACTCAAGCCATGATCGACTATGCCACCAACGGCAAGGAGTCGTTCGAGGGCAAGCGTGTGACTATCTCTGGCAGCGGCAACGTAGCACAATATGCGGCCTTGAAAGTCATCGAGCTGGGAGGCGTCGTGGTTTCGTTGTCCGACTCGCAGGGCTGCATCGTCTCGGAGACAGGTATCACTTTGGAGCAGATCAACGACATCGCCGCCGCCAAGATCCACTTCAAGTCGCTGAAGGAGATCGTAGGCGAGTACGCTACCTTCGGCGAGAACAAGGTCAAGTACATTGCTGGGGCACGTCCTTGGACGCATGTGAGCGACGTGGACATCGCGTTGCCTTGTGCCACGCAAAACGAGGTTAGCGGCGACGAGGCCAAGTCGCTGGTGGCCTCTGGCGTGAAGTTCGTGGCCGAAGGCGCCAACATGGGCTCCACGCCCGAGGCCATCTCTGTCTTCGAAACCGCACGCTCCACCGCAGCCACTGCCGGCGACGCAGTCTGGTTTGGACCACCAAAGGCTGCCAACCTTGGTGGTGTCGCAGTGTCCGGCCTCGAGATGGCACAGAACTCCCAGAAAGTGACCTGGACCAGTGAGCGCGTCGACCAGGAGTTGAAGAAGATCATGATCAACTGCTTCAACGACTGCATCCAAGCCGCACAAGAGTACGCAACGGAAAAGAACACTAAGATCTTGCCGTCACTGGTCAAGGGTGCCAACATTGCCAGCTTCGTCATGGTGGCGGACGCCATGCTCGACCAGGGAGACGTGTTCTAAATCCAGCCGCAACGCAAACAGACCTTTTTTTTTTTTTACTTCTTTTCTTCTGTATATTTGAGTGTATAATCTTCGAATTACGTATTTTTTAAGCAGGGTTCAAGTATTACGAGAAAGGGCCCCCTGGTCTCGCGAAATCGCGCTGTGAGGTAAGGAGGCAGCAGCAGCAGCAGACAGGACCTGGATGATTAACATAGGCAAGCTGAGGGGAGCGGGTTAAGTCAGAAATGATAAGGAGTACTCAGCAGGGGGTCGGCTACGGCCACGGCTATAACACAAAAACAGCAGGTGCAGCAGTTGGCAACAGTCGGCAGCAGTTCAATTGACGGTGGTGGTAAAAACTTATAAAAGGCGCAATGGTGTGCGTTTGTGGTTTGAGGTTCTTGCCTCTTGTCAGTTGTCATTTGTTACTTGTAATGTAATCACTAGAACTGTAGGATATAGATACATATATACTCCGCAACAGCAACAGCAACAGCAAAAACGAAAAAAAAATAATATATAAATATGAGAGCATTGGCATACTTCGGTAAGGGTGACATCAGGTTCACCAACCATCTGGAAGAGCCCCGGATCGTGGCTCCCGACGAGCTTGTTCTCGATATCGCATGGTGCGGTATTTGCGGTACGGACCTGCATGAGTACACAGACG
The DNA here is from genome assembly GCF_001298625.1 of Saccharomyces eubayanus. Lineage (NCBI taxonomy): Eukaryota > Fungi > Ascomycota > Saccharomycetes > Saccharomycetales > Saccharomycetaceae > Saccharomyces > Saccharomyces eubayanus. The sequence goes on from NC_030976.1 coordinate 7,438, forward strand.
GTCCCATCTTCTTCCCAGAGGACGGGCACACGAACGAGATCAGCCACAACCCATTGCCTCAGGCAATGGGCCACGAGATGGCGGGCACTGTTTTGAAAGTGGGTCCCGGCGTGACGCAGTTCAAGGTGGGCGACAAGGTGGTCGTTGAGCCCACGGGTACGTGCAGGGACCGCTACCGTTGGCCCGACTCGCCAAACGTGGACAAGGAGTGGTGTGCCGCGTGCAAAAGGGGCCTCTACAACATCTGCTCGTACTTGGGCCTTTGTGGTGCCGGCGTGCAGAGTGGTGGGTTCGCAGAGCGGGTGGTGATAAACGAGTCGCACTGCTACAAGGTGCCTGAGTTCGTGCCATTGGACGTTGCTGCTTTGATCCAGCCGTTGGCCGTGTGCTGGCATGCGATCAGCGTCTGCGACTTCAAAGCCGGGTCCACTGCTCTGATCATTGGTGCCGGCCCAATCGGCCTGGGTACCATTCTGGCACTCAATGCGGCCGGTTGCAGTGACATTGCCGTCTCAGAGCCTGCTAAGGTAAGAAGAGAGTTGGCTGAGAAGATGGGAGCCAGGGTGTTCGACCCGACTGCCCACGCCGCTAAGGACAGTATCAAATATTTGCGGTCGGTCGCTCCTGGCGGCGACGGATACGACTACACTTTCGACTGCTCCGGGCTGGAAGTTACGTTGAATGCTTCCATTCAATGTCTGACGTTTAGAGGCACCGCCGTGAATCTGGCCATGTGGGGCCACCACAAGATACAGTTCTCTCCAATGGACATCACGCTGCATGAGAGAAAGTACACGGGGTCCATGTGCTACACTCACCATGACTTCGAGGCGGTGATCCAGGCTATGGAAGAGCGCAGGATTGATGTTGCCAAGGCCAGACACATGATCACTGGTAGAGTCAGTCTCGAAGACGGTCTTAACGGTGCCATCATGAAGCTGATAAACGAAAAGCAGTCCACCATCAAGATTATTCTGACTCCGAACAATCACGGCGAATTGGAAAGAGAACCGGATAACGAAAAGGAAGATATTTCCGAACTCAGCAACTGCAAGGACCAAGAAAGACTCAAAGAGTCCATGAACGAGGCCAAGCTGCGTCACACATGACTACGTACCCACTTCTCCGCATCGATCCGTTCCGACGAATCATATCGAAAGCAAAACTCCAATAAGCGTTCTTGTACATACGCATACACACATATACACCCTCTTATACACCATTTTTCTCAACTCTTCTATATACAGAATACCTACACTAACTCAAATATAACCTTTACCCCATGTATTTCGCCGTAATAAGACCGCTCTCTCGCGTGTTTGGACGGCATCATGCTTTAATCGGAGGAAGAGATCCGTGTTGCCTTTCTCTTGCTTGTCTTTTTCCCTTTAAGGAGTTCAACAGTTTCTTGCTTTGATAATGAAAGAAAAAAAGGAAAAGTCACTCAATGGGTATAAAAAGACGGATTGTCTGTCTGAGCAGGACGTAAGCAGGATTTCTTGCCAGCTCATGCTATACTTTTATCCTTTTCTAGATTAAATTTTTTTGGTGAAGATAGATAACAATAGAATAATAAATAAACATGAGAGCTTTGGCATATTTTAAGAAGGGTGATATTCATTTCACCAATGATATTCCTAAGCCGGAAATCCAGGCCGACGACGAAGTCATCCTCGATGTCTCCTGGTGTGGGATTTGCGGTTCGGACTTACACGAATACACGGATGGGCCAATCTTTATGCCGAAGGATGGGGAATGCCATCCCCTGTCCAGCGCTGCTTTACCACTGGCAATGGGACACGAAATGTCCGGTATTATTTCGAAAGTGGGGCCTAAAGTGACAAAGGTCAAAGTGGGCGACCATGTGGTCGTCGAAGCCGGTAGTTGTTGTGCCGATTTGCATTGCTGGCCGCATTCGAAACATTACAATTCCAAGCCTTGCGATGCCTGCAAGAAGGGCTGTGAGAACCTTTGTACACATGCGGGTTTCATTGGGCTAGGCGTGATCAGTGGTGGGTTTGCTGAACAAGTCGTTGTCACTGAGCACCATATCATCCCGGTCCCCAAGGAAATCCCGTTGGATGTGGCTGCCTTAGTGGAACCTTTGTCTGTTACCTGGCACGCAGTCAAGCTGTCAGGCTTCCAAAAAGGTAGTTCAGCTTTGGTTCTTGGTGCGGGCCCTATTGGGTTGTGTACCATCTTGGTACTAAAGGGAATGGGCGCCGGCCAGATAGTGGTCTCTGAAGTTGCAGAAAGAAGGATGGAAATGGCCAGACGCCTAGGTGTCGAGATTTTTGACCCTAGGAAGCACGGCGAGAAATCCGTGGAAGCACTACGTGGTTTGACCAAGAGCCACGACGGGTTTGATTACAGTTATGACTGTTCTGGTATTCAAGCTACTTTCGATGCCTCCTTAAAAGCATTAACGTTTAAGGGAACTGCCACTAACATTGCAGTTTGGGGCCCAAATCCTGTACCATTCCAGCCAATGAACGTCACTCTTCAAGAGAAGATAATCACCGGTTCGATTGGCTATGTCGTCGATGATTTTGAAGAGGTCGTCCAGGCGATTCACAACGGTGACATCACCATTGAAGACTGTAACCATTTGATTACAGGTAAGCAGAAAATCGAAGATGGTTGGGAAAAGGGATTTGAGGAACTAATGAACCATAAGGAGTCCAACGTCAAGATTCTGTTGACTCCCAACAATCACGGTGAAATGAAGTAACGACAAAAACACTGTAAGGCACTCTGCCTCGCTTTTAATACGCATTATTATGTGATCTATAATATTTATTTTTACGAACAGATATTTTATCTTAATTTTATAATATAATTGTATTCACATATTTTATTTTTCACGTTTTTTTTGTTCCTGTTTTACTGCACTTAGCGATGAGCAGAAAATTTTTCATTACAAAAACACCCTTCAGTAGTATCAGAATGAGATATGAAAGAGGAAAGACGCTGCTTACATAGGATCAAACGAGTACGATAACATTTGCAAGAAAACCATGGCTAAGAAAATATCAAAGAATTCTAGAGCCGCTAGACAAGCGGAAATTTATGATCCAGAAGTAAAGGATTTAACCGAACTACCAAGACCAGAAAAAACTAACTTGTCCAATATCTTGATTAGAACAGCTGCCAAGAATGAAGCATTACTGGAAGCAAAGATTTCTAAGAAAGCAAATAGAAGCAAGAGGGGTAAAAAGATAAATAAAAAGGTTCTAGAAGATAAGTTAGCCAATTCTATCTCATTGATGGACAAGGACCGTTTAGTGAAGGCTTTGAATTTCACCAATCGTTTGGATGGTAAGATTGCCAAGTCCATTTCTCGTGCCAAGTACGTCCAGAACACAAGAAAGGCTGGCTGGGATAGCACTAATGAAACTATAAAGAGAGAGTTGGCTCTTTTAAGCGGAGGTTATTCCGCGAAGGCCAAGAATACCGATGAAGACGACCTGAACAAAACAAAGGATGAAAGTGAGGAGATATCAGACGTATTTGAGTCTTCAACTGAGAGTAAGCGAGTAGAGAAAGAGTCTGTCAATAGGTTTGGTGTCTTACCAGATGATGTTGAAGACTAGAACATTTTCGCATAAAAAGGCAAGTTCGGGATACATATATATAATAAGCATATTTTTTTTCCATATTTGTTATTTAGATAACCAGGTTTAGTTTAGTTCCATAAATTTTTATATATCCGATTGTACATTATTAAAAAAAGGCTTTATTGTCGTCGCAGTTTTTCAGTGCACTAGAGGAATGGATAAAGAAGAAAAAACCTATTTCGGATCGGTTGAAGAGGAGAAGAATATCGTTGTAAGTGTTGCGTGGGGACTCAATGGTCATTGGTTTGGCATAGCAATAGAACAAGGAGCATAGACAGCAAGACTATGAAAGTTGCATATCTACAGTTCCTTTTTTTGAACATATCGCTGGTTAAGGCTGTGCTGCAGCAATCTGATTTCACGCTGAGAAACGATTCGTATTGGGAAGAATTTGAAGGATACGTGGATACAAAGCATCTAAACGAGAAGTGGATCACCAGTGGTGCTACCAATGAGAAAGGTGCTAAAATTTATGGTGCGCAATGGCGAATCTCGCAGGGTCCATTGCAGGGGTCTCTCCCAAATAAAGGACTCGTTGTTCGTACAAATAATGCAGCAGCTATGATAGGACACGTCTTGGAGACTCCTGTGAATGTCTCGGATACGGATACTTTAGTTGTTCAGTACGAAATAAAGGTGGAAAATTCTTTGACATGCGGCGGTGCGTTCATTAAATTGGTATCTAGTTTAGTGGATACAGATGCATTAAAGAGTTATTCTCCAGGTAAAGAAGGCGTAGAATTAGTGTTTGGTCCGGATTACTGTGTTCCAGACACCAACGGTGTGCAATTTGCTATCAATAAGGTTCACAAAATCACACATCAATCAGAGTTGAAATACTTACAAGAGGCACCTTTATCGAGATTGACTGATAATTCACAATCACATTTGTATACGCTAATAATAGACGAATCTACTCAGTCTTTGCAAATCCTTATTGATGGTAAAATCGCCATGGCAAGAGAACGTATTAAAGACACGTCAAAGGATCTTTTTAAGCCACCCATTTCACCACTTTTGGTTGTTCCTAATGTTTCGGTAACGAAGCCCAATGATTGGGATGACCGCATTTGGATCGCGGATCCTGCTTTAGTAAAACCTGATGATTGGAACGAACACGAACCGCTAATGATTCCGGATCCAAACGACGCAAAACCATTGGAATGGGATGAATCTATTTCTAAATATATACTCGATCCTGAGGCTAAGAAACCCCATTGGTGGGAAGAGGCTGAGCATGGCGAATGGATCCCACCCATGGTAAAAAATCCCCTCTGTGATATAGAACATGGCTGTGGTCAGTGGAAGTCAAGACTAATAAAGAACCCCAAATACAACGGTCCCTGGGAACCTAACCAAGTCATAAATCCCAATTACATGGGAGAATGGCAACCGCCAGAGATTGAAAACCCACTGTACTACGAAGAGAAGCATCCATTACGAATCGAAAATCCAATCAACGGTATAATTTTCGAATTTTGGAGCGGATCTCCTAACATGATGATAAGTAACATTTATTTGGGTAAAAACGTAACGGAGGCGCAAATCATTGGAAATAAGACATGGGTCATGAGAAATCGTGCCTCAAGGCGTCTCGACGATTCTTCAGAGCGCAAGTTCATGAACACTAGATTAGGTGGTCTACAAGATACTCTTCACAGCGAAACGGTGTCCTTCAATTTTTTCGATCGCATCATCGACTGCATTCTGGAATCTCCAAAATCAGTACTTACTATCGCCGTCGTTCTCCTTGCGACGCTGTCTTTTTGGTATATAATTCTTATATAGACGACGATTACGACTGTGACCCATTGATACCAGTGACACATGCGCCGTTTTATAGATACTTATCGTGTTGATGTCACTGCAACCATGGTTATATAATCATTTTTTTTGGCTTACCCGATGCCGACCTTAACTCACTTCATTTTCCTTCAAATATAACAAAAAAAGTCCGTAATTAAGGGAATTGGAGTGTTGCAAATCTACGATAAGGCACAAGTACAACAACTACGATTGCAATTCATTGGCAGGCCAACTATTTGCATTCTTAGTCTGGTAACACTCGATAGCCATGGAGATTTCCAGCTCACCATGGAATGACGGTGGATATAGCCCTTACGAGAGGAACAGAGCTGCTGTATCTCCATTGTCACCACCTATGGATAATGATGAGCGAATAGAAAGCCCCCAGTCGTTGGGTGATCATTGTTTTAAGCCTCTACCATATCTTACCAACTATCTTTCTATGTTTGCGCTTTTCAGTAACGAAATATTTGGCGATAAAGTGAACGTTAGCTCTCAGAATGAATATTTGTTAAAGAAATATTATTCTTTAAAGAAGCCATTTGCTTTGCGTCACAGTGGTGGTACATCAAAGAACTCGGATATGCCTTCACAGAGTAATGATATTTGGCAGACCAATTTTATGGTTGATAGGTTTTTGAATCGTAGTGTGCGATCGGTGAATTACGCGAACTTTCAAATAATCTCTGATATGCAAAACAGAAGCATTAGGGGAACAAGCATCGGGGGAACTCCGGAGCACGGCATCGATACTTTCCAAACCGCCAGCTTGCCTTCTATACCGTCTGCAGTACCATATTTTCAATACTATAGAAAGTTATTGACGGTAAATACTAAAGAATGGGATATTTTGAAACTACATAGTCTATGGATTCCAGACTTAAGAACGGATTTTAAGGATTTTGAACTATGTCGTGATAGAGACTCTTCAAGATTGTATGATGACGATTATGATGAAGACAATGTTGTGAAAAAGGATCTTTTTTTTGAAAAAATTCCAGGCCAACAGATTTTAGATGGTGAAGGTTATGTTCCCAAAGAATATGAAATTTCGTCCGGTAGTTTGTCTATTCCTTCTTTATTTTCTGAAGATAAGCTCCCAGCATTAACCTACCATTGTGCTGTCGAATTGAATAAAAACGTTTACATATTTGGAGGATTAATGCCATGCTATAGTTATGAAGAGGATGCACCACTTTTGAACGATTTTTTTGTAGATGGGATAAAAAACTTACCTCCCCCACTATTACCCCAAGTAATCAACAATCCGTCAATGGTCAATAATCCTCATCTTTATGTGGCCGCTGTACCTTCATGTCGTTTTAGCAAGCCCAAGATGAGAGGTTATATACCGCCTCCGTTACTCTGTGTTCAAGGTTCCAAATTAACAGAACGGCATATTTTCTTTTACGGTGGATTTGAAATCAGAACGGAAACCCGTGGTGATGAAAATGGGAAATATCATCTAAAAAAAAGGTTATATGTGAACAATACTGGCTATATTCTTGATATTATATCATTAAAGTTTACCAAAATAGATGTTATAGTACAGTCTTCTAAATATAATGCATATCCGACTATGTCAGCGCGATTCGGTCATTTGCAAATCTCCATTGATAACCAGAATAGAAGAAATAGCGTTCATTCCGTAAACACGAACGAGAGTCATACAGCGGGATCCGCTTCTATGAAACGAGGGCCTAGTATGTCTAAAGGGCGACTCGAAAAATCAGCAGTGCTTTCATCCTTATCACATAATAGTAGCGCACCTTATGGTGTACACACTATCATAATATTTGGTGGTTATAGACAAACGGGCGATGACCGCTACGAGGCGATGAATGATTTATGGAAGATTGAAATTCCTGTGATGCGTCGGGGTAAAAAGGGTTATTGTAAATTTTCAGAGACGGCCAACGCAATACTTTTGACACCAAGAGAGAAGGACAAGTTAGACTGGCCTGAAGAAAGAGCTTTTGCAGCTTTTTCTCTTCATGGAACGTCGTTGATGGATAGGAGCGCACTAGAAACGAGTTTACTAAGCAATTTAAAAAAATACTTCATTTTGAAACCGTCATATATATCAAAGGACCGTGTTATTGATCCTAAGCCAGTTTTCCCGATGATGGTACATAGTACGCATCAAGATCTTTTCAATGGCAGTTCTGCAACGGACGAACCTTCAATTTCTGGTGTCCCCCCCAGTAGATCGAGCGCGGACAGTACTATTGGTCCCGAAATGAACTACGATTTTGATAATATGACAATGAAACCAGGGGTGAACTTGTCATCTATCCCCATGAGTACAATAGGAAGACAGAGATTAATACTAAGTCAAGATATGCCTATACGTAAAAACATTATACTACATGGAGGTTCCAACGGTCTCAATGTCCTAGATGATATGTGGCTGATGGACCTGGAATGTGAGACATGGACACCTATAGAGACTTTCACGAGAGCGGAACCAAGCAAAAGCGTCGATGAAAAGTTAGATACTGTCAACGTGGGACTCGTTGGTCATGAAATGGAAAGCATTGGCCGAATATGTGTATGTATAGGTGGTATGTTACAAGAGGATGTGAACGCACTTTATTCGGGGGATAATGATGAGCCTTCAAAAAATCAAAGTGTAAAAAAATTACCGTTGGGTGGTCATTTTCTAAATACAATTGACTTGAGTACGCAGTGTTGGGAAGACCACCAGATTATCTTATCCAAGAAGGAAGATAACGAAGATGGGAGCGATAATGAAAATGAGGACGTTAATTCAAATGTAGTGGTCGGTATCGGCGGGACTTCTTTGCAGTGTGACAAGAGCATTGTAATGATTGGCGGATTAATGTCGAGACGAACAAATTTAAAAGAAATATATTTGCACGGTACGATCCTGAAAAGTATTTTACCTAGTGTACATCCAGGAAATTGAAAGGTTGTAATTGTTTTCAATAAAATCGTAATTTATTTGTCTTTTATAAAATTATAGTTGCCTACAACTGGAATGTGATATATTTGAGTTCTATTTTATAGTGAAATCTTTTCTGATTTAATTATATTTTCATGTATTAATAATTTGTTTGGGGTTCCCTTATTTCAGTAGGTGAAAAAAGAAGACAAATGTATAAAGAAAAGGGAACAGCACAAAGGCTTCAGAAAAATCAAGCAGAGGCATCAAGAAAATTCATAATAGCGAGAAAGTACACACGATAAAAGATGACACCAGGATCGAGTAGAAGGCTGAGCAAATCAAAAACAGTGGGTGTAGTGGGTGCAACGGTAGCAATTCTAGCCACATCCTATTACCTATACCAAAAATTAACAAGCGTAAACGACACTAACGATGCCCTGCCTCGAGAAAGTGACTCTTCGGCCAAAGACAAAACAACAAGGAAAAGCAAATGTATTATAATGAGTAAGTCTGTCCAAGGGCTGTCTATCGACTGGAGCGAATACGTTGCTGACGAAGTGGTTCTTTTGGTCCCTACGAGTCATACTAACGAATCATTCAACCGGGTCATCAAGGATGCGTTCTATAACTCTGGGAATGAACACAAGGTTATATACTGCGATAGTATGGACGGACTATGGTCTTGTGTAAGAAGGTTGCGCAAGTTCCAATGCATACTGAACTCTAAGGACTTTGCGGGTGATGGTGGCGCTACGATCGTTCCTGAAGATGTGCAGAGATTTGTCAGGTTCGTCATTGACAGTGATGAGGAAGATGTGCTAGTTGATACGATATGTAGTTGAAATGGTGAAGAGTTTCTTGAAATTATGTAACGTTACAAAAAATAAATAAATATAAGAAAAAAACATGAATAGCAGTTGTTTCATGGAGGGGAAACACAAAAAAAAGTCGTCAACGAAAAAAAAATTCATTACAGTTTGACTGAGTCAATCAAATGTCTAACAATGCCAGGGTTGGCTAAAGTAGAAACGTCGCCTAATTGATCGCTTTCTCCTGCTAGAATTTTTCTCAAGATACGTCTCATAATCTTACCAGATCTTGTTTTGGGTAAATCGTCTACCAAGATGATTAGTTTGGGGGCGGCAAATGGACCGATGTCCTTTCTGACAGTGAAAACCAAGTGTTTTTTGATATCTTGTAGCTCACTTTCTGTTGCTGTGGACCAACTAGATTTATTCTTTAAGACCACAAATGCGGCTACCGCCTGACCGGTCAAGTCATCATTGAATCCCACCACAGCACATTCCGCCACGATTGGGTCCTCGATGATGGCGGCTTCTATCTCAGCGGTTGATAGACGATGTCCGGATACATTTACCACATCATCAACACGGCCCAAAATCCAGATATAACCATCCTTGTCCTTTGCGGCACCATCGCCTGTGAAGTAATAACCGGGATAAGGATTCAAATAAGTGTCTAAATATCTATCATGGTTCTTCCAAATGGTTCTTGCAAACGATGGCCATGCAGATTTGACGGCAAGGACACCTTCTGCGTGGGAGGATTTGACTTCTTCACCTGTGGTTGGATCAAGGACAACCGCATCGATACCGAAGAAGGGGAACGAGGCAGAACCAGGTTTCATTGGTGTTACACCGCCAGCCAGTGGGGTGACCAAATGCGAGCCAGATTCGGTTTGCCAGTAGGTGTCGACAATGGGGATTTCATTCTTACCAATTTTTTCAGAGTACCATTCCCAAACTTCAGCGGCAATCGGTTCTCCGACAGAGCCTAAACAGCGCAAAGACTTCAAAGAATGGTTTTCAATGAACGAGTCGCCGGCTCTTTTCAACAAACGCAAAGCAGTAGGTGCTACGTAAAACTGGGTGACTTTATGTTTATCAATAACATCCCAGTAACGGGAATAGTCAGGATAGGCCGGAGTACCTTCAAAGACCAAAGTGGCACAGCCGTACAACAAGGGACCGTAAACCACGTAAGTGTGGCCTGTGATCCAGCCAATGTCCCCCGCAGTGAAGAAAATATCTTCTTGGTGGGTGTCAAAAGTGTAACGCATGGTCAATAAAGCACCTAGCAAGTAGCCTGCGGTGGAGTGCTGAACACCCTTGGGGGCGCCCGTGGAACCAGAAGTATATAGCAAGAATAGAGGGTCCTCAGAATCGACGGGAGTGCAGGGATAGTAGGTCTTGTACTTCTTCTTCTCAGTGGCCCAGTCCAAATCTCTGGGGGCCTGGAAGGCAACAGATGGGTTATTGGTCTTTTTATAAACCAAGACGTGTCTCACACCGGGGGCTTCCCTCAGCGCGTCGTCGACAATCCTTTTGGTTTCGATGATTTTGCCGCCTCTGTTAGACTCATCAGTGGTGATGACGACTTTGGAGTCCCCATCGTTGATGCGGTCCCTCAAAGAATTGGAGGAAAACCCAGCAAAGACCACGGAGTGAATGGCGCCGATACGGGAAATGGCCAGCAAGGTGATGATAGCCTCGGGGACCATGGGCATGTACACTGCGACGGTGTCGCCCTTGCGGACGCCCATGGAGTAGTATAGAACCTGCGCCACTTGGCACACCTCCTCGAGCAGCTGCTTGTAGGTAATGGAGTAGCCCTGGCCCGGCTCGTCGGCCTCGAAGATGATGGCCCTCTTGTTGGGCGTCTTGAACGCGTGCCTGTCAACACAGTTATAGCATGCGTTCAATTGGCCGTTCAAAAACCAGGCATTGTTCTGGAAGGAGGGCCTGCCAGTTTCTGGATCCGGGATGAACACCCTGTCGAAGGGCTTGGACCAGTTCAAAAACTGGGTGGCTTTGGAGCCGAAGAACTTGCCCGGATCTTCAATGGACTGCTTGTACAGGCGCTGGTAATCTTGCAGCCCATTCAAGTGCGGAGAATAATGGTCCGCGATCTCGGGTTGCAACCTATCAGAAACGGGCCGCTGGGGCACGATCTTGACGGATGTCAGATGTTCGTACTCGTGGTTCTTTTTCTGTTCTGGGGTGGCGGCGGACTTGGACATTTGTGCTTTCAAGTCGTCAATTTTGCTCGACTGCTCTTGGGCTTTCGAAGATTGTACTGCAGAGGGAGACATAACACAAGCAGGCAATGACTTGTTGTGTTGGTTATACCGATAGGAAAGAGGAAGAGGAACCAAAAACTGAACTATGTATGATACGGAATAAACAAGCGAAAGAACCCAAATAGCCGCCCAGTTTATATACAAAAACAGGGAGAAGATTTGCCACCTGGGCACTACCCCAATTTCTGTTGGCTGTGGCAGCCGGAGCTGGGCGGCAAAAGGTACCCCAACCTTTATTCTCTGGCTTGCGCCGATAACAGAAATGGATGACCCCGGGTCGTTTACCACGGCTGGGGGGGGTCATCTCGGCGGCCCGGTGCAATGGAGCGAGTCACACGCGCCACGTTTTAGGGGAGCGCGGATCTTGCGCCATTCGTCCGGGGCGACTCCTCAGCCGCATGCCCACGTGACAAAACTTTTACGTCACGGTCCACGAAATTTTACGTGACAAATGATATTTTTCATTTTTTTCCCCAAAGACGGGTAACGAGACTTAACCAAAAAAATCTCGACGTCTTCTTCCTTTTTTTCTTTTTTCCTTGTTTTCTAAAATTAACCTTGCCGTTTTTTTTTTTCGCGCGACTACTCAGCCATCTTGCTTTCAGGAAGGATTATCATTATGCATTCGCGACTTACGGAGAACTATGAAAGAAAATAGACTGGCATATATATCACTGTTCTTGTAAACAGTATCTATTCCGTAAACCAGACTTTTTTCCTGCTGTACTATACTATACCCTCACTTTTTGATTTATTGTTTGCTATATCACGACTACACTGACGGAGGACAAACACTACTAGAGAGACTATATCGCCATGATCCTTCTGAACACCTTTGTGAGGTGCCTTTTGACGTGTCTCATGCTCTGCAGTGGCAGAGCACACTCCGCTGATTCTGACACGAACGACACCACGCCGGCGTCCGCAAAGCATCTTCAGACAACTTCTTTGCTAACGTGCATGGATAACTCGCAATTAACAGCTTCTTTCTTTGATGTGAAGTTTTACCCTGGAAACAACACCATCATCTTTGATATCGACGCTACCACGACACTGAACGGGAACGTCACTGTGAAGGCGGAGCTGCTTGCCTACGGGCTTAAGATCCTGGACAGAACTTTTGACTTGTGTTCCCTGAATGAAGTGTCGCTGTGCCCCCTAAGTGCTGGGCGTATCGACATCATGTCCACGTATGTGATCGAAGCCTCTATTACCAAGCAGTTTCCCGGCATTGCGTACACGATTCCAGATCTGGACGCCCAGGTCCGTGTGGTAGCGTACTCACAAAACGATACCAGTTTCGAAACCCCGCTCGCTTGCGTGCAGGCCATTCTGAGCAACGGGAAAACAGTGCAGACCAAGTATGCATCATGGCCCATCGCTGCCATCTCAGGTGTTGGTGTACTCACTTCCGGGTTCGTGTCTGTGATCGGTTACTCCTCCACCGCCACCCATATTGCCTCCAACTCGATCTCGCTGTTCATCTACTTTCAGAACTTAGCCATCACTGCCATGATGGGTGTTTCCAGGGTCCCGCCCATCGCTGCCGCATGGACGCAGAATTTCCAATGGTCGATGGGTATCATCAATGCCGGCTTTATGCAGAAGATTTTCCACTGGTACGTGCAAGCCACTAACGGTGTTTCCAACGTCGTGGTGGCCAACAAGGACGTGTTGTCTATCAGCGTGCAGAAAAAACGTGGTATCTCCGTTGCCTCGTCTAGCGATTACAATTTCGACTCCATTCTGGATGACTCGAATCTGTACACTACTTCCGAAAAGGATCCAAGTGACTACTCGACCAAGATCCTCGTGCTAAGAGGTATTGAAAGAGTCGCATATTTGGCAAACATCGAACTGTCCAATTTTTTCTTGACAGGGATTGTTTTCTTCCTGTTCTTTGTCTTCGTTGTTATTGTTTCTTTGATTTTCTTCAAAGCCTTACTAGAAGTCCTGACAAGAGCCGGGATTTTGAAAGAGACATCCAATTTCTTCCAGTACCGGAAAAACTGGGGGAGCATTATCAAGGGTACTCTTTTCAGACTGTCAATCATCGCGTTCCCTCAAGTCTCGCTATTGACCATTTGGGAATTCACCCAAGTAGACTCCCCGGCAGTAGTCGTCGACGCGGTCGTGATCCTGTTGGTCATCACTGGGCTGTTAGTTTACGGAACCACAAGAGTTTTAATTAAGGGGAGGGAGTCGCTCAGACTATACAAGAACCCCGCATATTTGCTTTACAGTGATACCTACTTCTTAAACAAATTTGGGTTCTTGTACGTGCAATTCAAAGCAGACAGATTTTGGTGGCTTTTACCCCTACTGAGTTATGCCTTTTTAAGATCGCTTTTTGTTGCTGTTTTACAAAACCAAGGTAAGGCCCAGGCCATGATTATTTTTATCATTGAATTGGTGTATTTCGTTTGCCTGTGCTGGATAAGGCCATATTTGGACAAGAGAACCAACATTTTCAATATTGCTATCCACTTGGTCAATATGATCAACGCGTTTTTCTTTTTATTCTTCAGTAATTTGTTCAAACAGCCAGCAGTGGTCTCCTCGGTGATGGCGGTGATTTTGTTTGTTTTGAATGCAGTGTTCGCTTTGTTCTTACTACTATTCACCATTGTCACCTGTACTTTGGCATTGCTTCACAGAAATCCGGATGTTCGTTACCAACCAATGAAAGACGACCGTGTGTCCTTCATCCCCAAGATTCAAAATGATTTCGACGACGAAAACAAAAACGATGCCGAGCTATTCGAAATGAGGAAGGCCGTCATGGACACCAATGAGAATGAGCAGGAAAAATTGTTCCGTGACGATACCTTCGGCAAGAATCTCAATACAACCACGAATACGACTAGGCTATTCGACGACGAAACGAGTTCATCCTCTTTCAAACAGACCTCGTCTCCCTTTGACAGCTCGGATGTAACGGAGCAACCGGTACAACCTACATCTGCCGTTATGGGCACAGGTGGTAACTTTCTGTCTCCACAATACCAACGCGCCTCATCTGTGTCCCGCACCAACTTGGTACCAAATAATTTGAGCACATCCAGCTTGAAAAAACCCGAATCAAGTCTTTACGTCGGGACTTCCAATCAATCATATTCGCATTTTAACAATAACAACAACAATACCAACGGCCGTAATACTAACCCATACTTGTAATTCAGTATATAAAAATGTAAGAACATATTATATAACACTAAATCCATCAATATACCTCAATACATATTCACAGAAACCGCTCACAGTACTTTATTATGGTCATTACATCCCTACACCACATATGTTTCGGCGATAAAAACCTCAAACTGATTCGGCTTCACTTCCTAAAACACACGCATTTGCCGCTTTTTTTGACGTGTAAAAAGTAGAACAGATCTTCCAGAAGGGATTTACTGTTTACTGCTCGTATCAGGAACAGATCAGCAAAGGATTAGGTTACCTGAGCCATGGTTGAAAACAGTACGCTTCAGACTCCAGATAACGGAAATGGTGACGGTGATATTAGTAAGCCATATTCCGGGGCATTTTCCTTAGGCTTGCATAAAACCACGCCTGGATTAGAAGGTGAGCACTCAAGCACATCGCCTGCCCCCGAGAACTCCGAAATGCAAAACAGGAAAAGAAACAGAATCTCTTTTGTCTGTCAGGCTTGCAGGAAGTCGAAAACGAAATGTGATAGAGAGAAACCGGAATGTGGCCGATGCATCAAGCATGGGTTGAAGTGTGTTTACGACGTATCGAAGCAACCGGCACCCAGAATTCCCAGTAAAGATGCCATCATATCAAGGCTAGAAAAGGATATGTACTACTGGAAGGATAAAGCTATGAAACTGCTCACCGAGAGAGAGACGAATGACTCGGGTAAAAGATCGGCAAGTCCTACCAATACAAATGCGGCTAATGGAGAAAGTCCCGAGACCAAGAAATTACACACAATGGAAAACTTGTACCAGCAGGATTTTAAGGAGAGCTCAAGTAATGGTGAAGATGATATCGAAGTCAACCTGTATAGAAGCCATCCAACCATGATCATGAGCAAGGTTATGAAAAGAGAAGTTAAGCCCTTGTCTGAAAACTACATTATTATTCAGGACTATTTTTTGAAAATCCTGGTTACTTCAGTATTCCTCGATACCTCCAAAAATACAATGATACCGGCACTTACGGCAAACGCAAATATTACTAGAGCTCAGCCTAGCGTAGCAAATAATCTCTTGAAGTTAAAGGAAATGTTAATCCGACAGTGCCAAACTGATGATGAGAAGAGCCGTGTTAATGAGTTTACCGATAGGATATTACAGAATACGAATTCCAATAGAAACTTGAAAATCGGTATGTTGTTGTCAATGCTTTACAATTCCGTTGGCCACCAATACTTAGAAGATCACTGTCCTCAAGGTGGCGAGTATTCAGATTTATTGAAAAATTTGATCGCTGAGTGTGATGCCATTTTACCACCATATGAAATTATTGAACGCTATAAGAATCATTTCTTCGAATACGTTTATCCGAGTTTACCGTTCATCGAGTTGGATCTTTTTGAAGAGTCTCTCAGTCAAACAATTTTTCCCGATGAAAACGATCCTTCCAGGGTGAAAATACGGATGGGGAGCACTCATTTGAGATCCAAAGTAGAAAATTTAAGTCTACTTTTGGTTATCCTGAAACTATCATACATGTCAATAAGATTTTTAGACCACAAAACAGCAGAGTCAAGTGTTTATTTATCAAAGGAAATAATTGATAAATACCCAATACCGAATGATTTTATCTTGTTAAGTCAAAGATGCTTGGCGTCAGAAAATTGGTGCGCATGTGCTAATGAAAATATCATATCGTGCTTATTATATATTTGGTCGTTTTTTGCCTTTTCGCCTGAAGAGGGTGATTTCTTTCTTGAGCACCCTACTGATGTTATCAGTAGTTTAATAATGATGCTTTCCACTTCGATTGGTCTCCATAGAGATCCATCAGATTTCCCTCAATTAATATCGCCATCCACCTCAGATAAAAGAGTATTGAACCATAGGAGGATACTGTGGTTGAGTATTGTCACTGTTTGTTCGTTTGAAGCAAGTCTCAAGGGTAGACATTCCGTCTCACCAATATCTTTAATGGCATTATTTTTGAATATTAAAGATCCCGATTCCTTGACAGTTTATATGAACAGGGTTAGGAATGATCTGAGCGATCTCAACGATACTAAACTGTTGAGAATTCATGAATTCTCATTTAAGAGGGCGCAACTGGCTTTGCTGTTATCAGATTTGGATAATCTAACAATGACTTACTACGGGAGCTTTCATTTGCATTCAATTGAATTCATTAGAGAAAAACTAGACATTTTCGTAGAAGAAAACTTTCCCATAGTGCCTTTGAAAAGTGTCACACAGGATAAATCTGATTTTGATGATACCGACGTAATATCAGAAATGAACTTATTGTCATCAGAGAATTCTTCTTCATTTCACAGTCGAATAATGAATAAACTATTGATGCTAAGAACCTCAATGGCTATACTTTTACATTTTGAATCATTGATCACTAAGGATAAAAACGTTTTCCCATTCTACAAGAAGTATTTTATGCTCAGTTGTATGGATGCATTGTCATTGATAAACTATTTTAACAAATTCTTCAACGGTGAATATCGATACGCAATTTCTTCTCTGACAAGTTTTAATGTAACAAAGTTCATTCAGTTGGCACTATCTAGTACGATTTTCAGCTTATTGGGGATTGTTCTGAGAATCGGCTTAGCCATCCATATGTTATATTCTGAAATACAAAAGATACCAGGAACAACAGATCCCAGAATAAAGGAATTAAACGATAAAATTGAAAAATTTAGTGTTTTACAAAGAGATCTGGAATCTGCCTTAGAAGGTATATATTGCTCTGCTTCAGAACATTTAAGATTCACATACTTCCCCGTTTTCAAGATGTTAGCTTTATTCGATGTTATTATTCAAAGAATGAGAAAGGGCGAACTATGGCATGGTATATTTAGAATGATCCAAATGGAGCAATTGCATTCGAGAATTATCAAGACGCTAAGCATTACCTTGGGTGTCAAATTGGATAAGAAGGATCGACTGTTGGAGGAATTAATGGGATGCAATCATGTGGCAAAATTTGGGATTGAAGATATAGATGATCTGAACGAAAAAATCAAAAAAGAAATCCAGATTTCCTCAGGCTTGAAACCTCCGGTAAATACGATCGACTCGTTGAACAGTGAACTGTTTGAAAAAACTGCTCCTTCCGTTGCTCAAACATGGAGTTCGTCCTTGGATAATTTAGAAAAGCTGTCATCGGCAGCCGCAGTTAGCCAAAATTTGGACTACCATACCGTTTTACAGCACGGAAACTTACCGGGCGGTTCCAAAGAACAAACGCCGCTGACCGGGATGAACAGCCTAAACAACTCAATGAATGCTACACCAATGGCTGACAATTCATCTGGATCACAACTTCCAAATGGATTCGATCGAAATCAAGCGAATAACACACCTTTCCCAGGATATTTTGGTGGTTTGGATTTATTTGACTATGACTTTTTATTCGGTAACGATTTCGCTTGAAATGCTATTTCTGTAACTTCTATCTATTTATTTCATCGATTAATTAATTTTATATAGCCACGAATTTATGATACTAAGCGAGATTAGACAGCTGCTATTATATATACATACCAGCTGAAGTACGACAGTTTCTGCTTTTTTAAGCCTTTGAAAAATGATTGAACCAGTAGATTTGATCAAGCAAGGCCTTCTCTTTGGCATATTTCACAGCAGGCTTGGCGGTATCGCCTCTTGCAGCAAATCCGTGGGAAACACCACTAAAGAGGTCTATTTGATAGATAGCATGGATTTCCTTCAATTTTTCTTCAGTCAAGTGTCTCAAATTGGCTGGGAAAATCGCATCTTCTTCGGCTGCCGAAATCAATAATGGCTTCCCACTACCAATAGCCTCAATTTCTTCGATGCTAACAAACGAAGGATGTGCAATAGCTGCAGCATTGGCAAGACCTCTGTCAGAATTGATGTGTTGAACGGCAAATTTTGCACCAAAACAGTACCCAACAACACCAATAAACTTCGGGTCATACGTATCCTTCAACGACTTAAAGAATCCGTCAATTATTTTTTTCGTAACCTCGGGTGAATGTTTTTCCTTCCAGGCTTTACGATCAATTGTTTTGTCCAGCGGAATAGAATCACCGAATAAAATATCGGGGATAAAGACCTTGTATCCAGCGTTAGCAAACTGATCCGCAGTCAGCAATATGTTATTGAACCTGTTACCATACACATCTGTCATGACAACGATAACTTTTTCCTGAGGTGATATAGACCCTGTCACGTACGTATCCAAACCAAAGATTTGTTCATGACGTCCCTCGGGAGTCCCTTCATGATAAATGCCTTCGAAGCAACACTTGCCTGGTTGATGAGAAGCCATGATGAGAGGATTATTTGGCTGTATTGTAGCTGCAAGAAGTTGCAAAAGAATTTAAACCTTGCCTTAGTTTTGCAAATGGACTGGTACCCTTTATATATGTTTAATTATATGGCTTGCAATTTGTCATCAAAAAAAAAGTCCGCAGTATTTCCGTCTTAGGCCCGCCATAATAAGATCGATATTTTTTTCATAGTATAGAAACTTGATAATCAATTATTTGTGAAAGCTCGAGGGCTTGAAGAGTTTCATCAGCGTGAAAGAGCAGAGAGCCACAAAACCGACGGTAGACCCTAAGATGAGAGCTGTTTGTCTGTAGTCTGCGTCCTTTGTCGTGGCTTCTTCTGGCAACCCTGGGGTGTTTTTACCAGGATCCAGTGCAGCTTCCGTGATTCTGATGAACAGCTCATTTAGTGAACTTAACCACCTCGATGATATGTGCAATGGGTGGTTCACGAAAAGCTCATCTGCTAGTTCATCGGGTTGCATGTGACATCTTTGTTGCTGTTTATCTAGGTCTGCCTTGGAGGCCACAAATACCAATGGTAGATCTTGTAGGTGGGTGAATTTGTCCAGGAGCGAAACCAAATAGGAGAACGACTCCGGATCGCTCGAATCGTACGTTAGACAGATCACATCACACTCCTTTAATTTTTCTTTATTCTCTAGTATGGCGTATTCTTGTTCGCCCAATTCTTGCAAAATTAGATAGTACTGTTTGCCACCTTTTAGTTCCAAACTGTTGACAGCAATCCTTGGCTTGATCGTTGGAGAATACAACTCTGAGAACGATCTGCCCAAAAAAGCCTCCAATAAAGAACTTTTCCCACAGCATGGCTTCCCGATGACAAAGCAGTTAAAGACTTTCCTGTCGTTAACACTCGATCTATACAGCTTCCCGGAACGACGCCTCATTTTTCTTTGCTTGGTTACTTGTACAGCCAGCTTTGCATCTTCCTGAAAGCCAAAATATACTAAGTATTCTGTAGTCGTGTTATAGTTCAGGAACGTCGTCATACTCCATTGTGCTAGCCAACCTTGTAAAGTAATGCAGCTCTTGTTGTTTACTACCGTAGAGAAGGGGAAGTTTGTCAAGGTCCATGATTTTGGTAATCCCGGTGTACACTTGAAGATATGGTGCAATTCTTGATTATTCAAACCACCATCATTATCGGCATCAAATTTCAAGAAAATATCCACAAGAAATCTGTAACCTTTGGGGCTCAACTCCACACTAGAAGTTTCAGGCACAAACAATCTCGGATGAAGAATTTTATCATTAATACAAAGGGAATCTGTATAATGAAAGGTCCTTAATATGGCCCACGTAGTCTCATGTCTTCCTCTTTCGGCATATATTTTGTTTAGTACAAGAAATCCATCCTTGGTGATACCTTTTCCTGGTACGTATAGCTTTCGATTAGCGTACTCTTGATTATCTTTAGAAATATCGAGTAGCAAATCCTTAATGAAGTTCAGCTCATTTACATCGATACTCTTGTTAAAGCATTTTTTTTGTAGGCCTAATACCTCGTTATCATCCAAATATGAGTCTTGGTTCAAATCACTCAAAAGGAAAATTCTTTTCAAAGCCATGACGGCCAATGGCTTCAATTCTCCCACCATCGCATCAAACAGGGGAGAAATTGGGTGAGTTATAGCCCTTTGACAAAGGTAGAACGCTTGATTGAGATCAAATTGAGTCTTGGCGCTTGTTTTGATACAGGTGTCGATTTCCTTAAATTCCATTAAAATTGGAATAAACTCTTCGTCCTCTACCTTGGTATCAATATCCGCTGATGCCATCATTGCATTCGCATTGGCACTCGATATAGAGTCACACTTGTTTTTGCAAAGAATGACTGGGATATTTAGTCCCAAAGATCTGAAATGAGGTAACCAAAAAAGGGAAACATGCTCGTATGATTCGTGATCGCAATAAACAAGCCAAATGACATCGGCAGATTTCAATTCATGGTCCAAAACCATGAGGTCCGAATCTGTAGTGTCTATAAGTACTGTATTCTTTGGGGAATATGAAGGTGATGACGAAAAGTCTCTTGGGATAGTAATTGGTGGTAAAACGTCTTGTATAATGGGTATGAATTCAGCTTTCGTTAAGGAAACAATTAGACTTGATTTACCAACGCCTTCGTCACCGCATATCACCACTCTAATTGTTTCTTTAGTCATTGTGACGTTTGGTTGTACCGTTCTCGAATCGCCCTTTGGTGTTGTATTTGTTTTTATTTGTTCATTGTTTGAATTTTGTTTTTGGTTTAAAAGCAAAAATCATTATGGTAAACTTGACAGTAACTAAAAAAGAAACCATCGAATAGACCATTTTTGATTAAATGAAACTGGTCGGGGACATGGGGTTGACTATACATATGTTATTTAAGAATTATTAATTGATAATTTAAAAAGCTTCGATCTTAATGACTCGTTTTCTTGTTCTAAAGCTCTGATTCGAGCTTCTGAAGCGTTTGCATCTAATTTCCGTCTTTCTCTTTCGGAAATCCATCTTCTTTGTAGCTCTTCTATTCGTAGGTTCAATTCTTTATTTGGGGTTGCTATTACTTCATTGCTCTGTTGTTGTTCTGAAGAACCCGTGGCTATTAATGAGGAGATGTAGGAATCTATTATGGACTCTAAGGCGGTCTCTATGAATGTGTACAACGATTCTAGTTTTGGTTGAATTACGTTCAAATTTTTCAATGCATTTGGTATTGAGTTTATTGATTTCATTTTTTTGTCAAATTGTATGATGGAGCTTTCTTGTAAGATTTTCTGTAGAATATGGAAAACGTTATTAAGGTGTAATAAAAGATTCTGATTGAATTTGATGAAATTTGTTTCATATTGTGATAGCACCAGATTTTGACCATCCAGAGTATTTATCCGGTTTTTCAATTCATAATTTTCTAAATCCAATTTGTCTAATTGACTTTGTACTATCTCGAATTCCTCAGACTTGTCGATTTGAAGATCGTTTATTTGCTTTTCCAGATCATTGATGTAATTATCCCAGTTGTTTTCCTTTAATTTGTTGATTTTCGTAAGGGTTTCCAATTCTTTGGTCAATATTTTCTCATTTTGTTCCATTCTATTGAAATTTTCCTTCATGTGTTCAAACTCCTCCATCATTACAGATTGTGAGTGTATTTTCTGCTTTAATTGAGATATCAAGAAGTCTTGTTTCTCCATGGTAGCATTCGAATTTTCCTTCAATTCTAAGGAATCTAGTAAAAGGGATTGTTCATTTAGTTTGGACGCTAATAGCTTTTCCAACTTTTGCGATTTTTCAAATTTCAATCTGATAGAATTAATAAACTGGTCATATTCCTTGTGTAGGTTTTCAATGACAATCTCTAACTGAGTGTCCAAGGTTTTCTCAAACCGGGATTCGCTATTTAATATAGGTAAAGACGTACTATTTGCCATTACATTTTCGGCGTCAATATTGTTATTTTCCTCATGTGCCTTTTCATCCAGGTTTTCTTTACTAGACAGTGAGTGATCTTCGAGGTGTGATCCCGCAGGTGAAGATTGAGCCAGTGAAGTGACCTTCTCCTCAGGCTGCGTTCGAGCTCCCTGCAAGAAGTCTTCCAAGAACTTGATAACGAATTTAGATAGAGTGTCCATTTTCTCTAGCACATAGTCTGAGCTCAATTGTAGAGTCTCGTCCAAAACCCCTCTCTCCTCATCATCAAGAATATGGGCATCATCGTCGTCGCCGTTGAAATGGGATAATATAAAGGATAGTAGATTGTTGATTGTGTTGACGATAGTTTCTGAATTTTCCAAATTTTCCTGCACGAACTGCAGCGTGTCTTGATACTCGACCTCCCTTGTGTGTAGGGTCTGTTTCAAACTATTGATCTCGGCATTCAGGCCCTCGATTGTGGAATTCTTGAGTTCATTGTCGTTGATCATCGACGGCAAACTAGCATCCTTGCTGGAAATTTTGCGGATGTATTCATACAGCACCTGGATCTTGATCTTAGCGCTGGTCAGCTCCTTTTCCAAATGCTTGACCTTACTGGAGTCGTTGACTATGGCAGGCTTCAAAGGATCGTTTTGCGATGATCTTGTGGTCAGGGAGTCCCTGAAGGACGGTATGGTCATTCCGGAATCCATCGAGTTTGCGAATTCGCTGTCGTCATCTTCACCGTCGTTGCCACTGTTGTGGAGATGCCTACCGCCACTAATCCAGTGTTGCACCATGACTAGCGTTCTATTTTGTTGTGTTCCCACCTTTTTGATCCAGTATTGCTGATATGAAATTTCGCGATTCCAATTAAAATAATAAATATATATACAAAGAATATATACACAGACAGAGGCAAAACTAAGCCAAAGGCCCAGTTGCATGGGCGTCCTACTCACGACGATTTCGGATTCTTCACGCTTACCTTCTTAGTGGTCAATTGCAGGCCATGCCACCTAGAGATGTCTTCCTTCAGGATCCTATTTACCAGCTGGTGCTGCTTGATGAGAGTCAGCCCGTTAAACTTCTTACTAGTGACATTGATGGCGAACATGGACCCGCAACCACCGGATACGTCTTGCACTTTGCAAGCTTCCGGCTGCAGCTCCTGTTGCAGTTTATCGGTGATCATCTTCTCCTCCGGGGTCATGGCCACCTGCGTAGAGTACCACAGCTTTGGCCCCGTTAGGATCCTTGGCCAGCAAGCTGTCTTCACCAATCTGGAACGTAGCATGGTGTGGGAGGGAGAGTCGTGCTTTCTATTACTGGTTCTTCCCTTTTCGCCCTTATGGTTTGTAGTGGCCAAATGAAAGAAACTTGTCAAGTCTCGGAAATGACAAATCAAAAAGAGAACAGAAGCAAGGCAGAACAAAGAGCGATGTTCAGGCAAGCAATGAGCACCGAGGGTCCCATGGCGCAGGCCATCTTAAAACAACTGGAACGTAGTTTCCCAGACTACAGGTCCTTTGCGTTTGGACTGTACAACGACTCGTACAAGCACAAGGGCCATGCTGGCATGCAGGGCCTTACCTCTGCAGAGACACACTTCCGGATCGAGATGGTCAGCAAGAGATTCGAGGGTGTGAAACTACCACAGCGCCACCGTATGGTGTACTCCCTTTTGCAAGACGAGCTGGCCCAGACGAATGGCATCCATGCGTTGCAGCTGTCATTGAAGACTCCCGAGGAGTACAAGTCCAGGGCCAAGTAGAATAAATGTATATGGTTTCCTACATAGATAAATACTTACGTACGTATAAGCTCTGCTTAATCGTCGTGGACCAGTGTCTTCTCATACTGCTCCAGCGACATCAGGCCCTCGACCTGTTCCACGTTGACGTTGTCGTCCAGCTTCATCTTAACCAACCAGCCGTCTCCCATAGGGTCCTCGTTGACCACGCCCGGGTTCTCCTCCAGGTGGGTGTTGATCTCCTGCACAGTACCATCGGCAGGCTGGTAGATCTCCGAGGCTGATTTGACAGACTCAATGGACCCTAGCGATTCGCTCTGGGCGATCTGGGTGCCCACGTCTGGCAGCTCGACATAGGTCGCGTCCCCCAGGGCGTCAGTAGCATACTTCGTGATCCCGACGAAGGCGATTTTGTCCTGGTGCACAGCTATCCATTCATGCTGAGCTGTGTATCTCACGGCCTGTGGTCCCTGGGATGAGTACAAGAAGGGCAGCTTGTTCTTGTTCAGAGCGTTGCTGGAGTTGTTTCTTAGAAACAGCCTGCCCACGGCAGGCATGCGAGTAGTCCATAGTCTAGTGGTACGTAGCATTGTCGGTATAGCGTGCTCTCCTGTGGATTGCTGTTATCGTATACCAGTTTCTCTGCTTTTGGTGCTGTATATATACAAGAAAGAACCAGCGGAAGTGACTCCGGCACTGGGCGGTGACTCCTCACGACAGTGTCAAAATAGCGATGGGTCGATACGATAAAGACACGATAAAGACAAGGATTTAGCGTATGTAGACGGTGTATATAGAGTGTGTACGTAGTGTGTGTGGGGGGGTGTCATTGCAGTCTGTCCAAGAGGGAGTCGCACTGCTTGTGCAAGCCTTCGTCCTCCTGCTTGAGCTGGAGGAGCAGGTCGCGAACAATGGCCTGCACTGGGGGTCTGAACATGACAAGGAACTTGAGCGTCTGGAACCCCAGCGAACTTCTGGCCGGGTCCAGGCATATGGGCTTGAGGGCATCGAGGTGGCCGGCGTGGAGGCTGGGCAGCTCGCTCATGAGGCGGATGAAGAACCGTCTGTGGTTGTTTTCCAGGAACGGCCCCAGGGACTCGAGCACCTGCAGGGACCACTTGTTGTAGTTGGCCGGTTCCTGGCGCAGCGAGGTCTGGAAGAACCATTCCTCGTTGAGCCACTCGATGATCAGGCTGACGCGCTGCTCGAAGTCCTGGATGAAGAAGGCGAGCAGTTGTTCGCGGATGAGGTCGCTGGCCTCCTGGGCTGCAATTCCCCTCGTGACCAGTCTTATAAGGACGTGGAGCCACGACGACGAGTCGTCGTCGTCCAGTAGGATGGGGGAGGGCGGCAGCGACTTTGACGCTGGGGTGGAGTCCTGGCGGTTGGACAGCTCAAACAACTTCGTGGTCAGCCTGGTAAGGTAGTTTAGCTTTTCATCCTGCGTCAATGAGTCAGGTTGGAAGGGGGGCGCAATCTCCCTCGCGGTGGAGCTGGGTCGGGTGGCACCGCCCGCGTCCTCTTGAGCGGTTTCATCTTGTAGCATCTTTTGCATGCGGTCGTCGTCTTCGGGGTCCTCGGGGTCCTCCGTTGGCTCCTCTACCTCGACTTTGACTTTCTTGCTGTTGTCCGCCAGGCCGTCGTCGTCGCCGTTGTTTACGTCGTCATCGTCTTCGTCATCGTCTGACTTTCTCTTCGRGGACGACGAGGACGGTACCGAGTTCACGTACGTGTTCATCAGGTCCGTGTACCTTGAAGCGACGATAGACAACCCGGATATTAGTCTCGTGGTGTCCATTTGCAAGATAGCCTCCGTGGACAGCTTGATCAGCGTGTCGTTGGGCAGCTGGGTCACGTCCTGATTGGAGTTCGAGCTGTTCATCAGCGAGTACACGGACGAGTACGTGTTGGTGATAGGTTTGGGCGAGTTGTTGAAGAAGTGGTTTCCCTGGTGGGAGGCCTTGTTGAGGGTGTATTTCTGTAGGATTTTCAATTGATCGAGCATGTTTTCCGTTGAGGCTACTGCTGTGAGGGCAGGAACGGGCAAAGAGGCCTTCCTTTCCACGGCCGCGGTGGACTGTAGCGTAGATAGCTGTCTTTTCCATAGCGAGATGTACTTCAGTTTATCCTGCTTGGACAAACTTTTCTTACTGTTGCCCTTGGAGGGGTCGAAGTTCAGGATACCCTTGCTCTTGGTTTCTTCACCAATTACGTGTAGTGTCTGTGAGATCTTGGTCAACTTGGAATAGATCGATGAGCCTGAGCCCGAGCCCGACGACAATGATTTGGTGATGATCTGGTTTTTCAGCCCGAACTGCACGAAGTTCTTGTACGCTCTCTCTACAAACCTCTTGGACAATCTGTAGTTCAGGTCCGGCTTGCCCTCCAACGGGAACTTGGCGTCGACGTTGAACCGCAAGAGGCCGGAAAGAATTCTTATGGTTGTCTGTGGACGTCTCTTGATGATGAAGGACAGGGTGTTGATGATGCCGATAAAGACAGGCGAGACCATGTACTGCTCCTCGATGAGGTAGTTTAGCAGCGTGTCCAGCAGTTTCTTGGCCTCGTTCTCCAGTGCCGACCGGTTTAGCACAGGGTGGTTGTCGGGGACGCTGGCGGAGTTGATGTCGTTGCCGTTGGAGGACTTGGTCTGAGCCAGCACGGCCTCGGACATGAACTTGATCGTGGCCAGCTTGACACCCACGTTCTTATCGATCTGTGCCAGCCATGGCTCGACGTCGCCCTCGTCGTGAGTGGTAGTTTGCAACGGGTACGCGGTCCTCCAGTGCGAGAGTACAAACGCCTTCAATGCGCACAGCTGGTCGAACGTCTCCGCATTCGACGTCTTGGCGACCAGGTCTAGCACCAGCGAGTATGACGCACACATGATGAGCACGATGTTCTTGTACACCAGAACATCCGTGGTGGACTGTGCCATGGCAAGAAGCACGGGCAGGTACTGTGCCGCGATGAACGGCCTCTCCGTGTTGGCAATTGGCGAGTCTACGGACACCACGTCCAGCACCAACTGTGTGAAGAACTTGGCTAGGGGCAACCTCAGCTTGCTGAGGTTGCCGTTGTGGTACATGGACGCCGTGGTCTCGAGGACCTTGGGTAGCATCTCCGTCGGGTTGTTGTGCATGGCCAGCGTCTTGGCCTGTAGCAACTGCTCCATCTCTGCTGACGACATTGCACTGCTCCTGCTGTCTCTGTGCCTGCTGTTAGCAACCATCCTGCTGGTCAAGTACTAATGGTCAAAGTACTGAAATAATACAACTTTTCACTCTATTTCACGTCGCTCTATACGAGGAGGGCGCTAGAACGGCGATTTTCCACCAGAATAAAGAAGAAACCACGTTATAATAAAGCAGATCGAAAGAGAGTTCCCAGCACAGCAGAGCACGACACATCGAGATACACAAACACCATGAAGAGGTCCACGTTGCTGTCGCTGGACGCATTCGCTAAGACCGAAGAGGACGTGCGGGTCCGCACCAAGGCCGGCGGGCTGATCACGCTGTCATGTATCCTGACCACGCTATTCCTGCTAGTGAACGAATGGAGACAATTCAACTCTGTAGTAACTCGGCCGCAGCTGGTGGTAGACCGTGATCGTCACGCGAAGCTGGAGCTGAACGTGGACGTGACGTTCCCGTCGATGCCATGCGACCTGGTGAACCTCGACATCATGGACGACTCTGGGGAGCTGCAACTGGACATACTTGATGCCGGATTCACGATGACCAGGCTGGACCGTGAGGGCAATTCCGTGGGTGACGCTGCTGAACTGCATGTTGGTGGGAATGGCGAAGCTGTCACGCCGGCCAACGACGACCCCAACTACTGTGGGCCCTGCTACGGTTCCAAGGACCAGACACAAAACGACAATTTGGCTCAGGCAGACAAGGTGTGCTGTCAAGACTGTGACGCGGTGAGGTCCGCGTATCTGGAGTCAGGATGGGCGTTTTTTGACGGGAAGAACATCGAGCAATGTGAAAGAGAGGGCTACGTGAACAGGATTAACGAGCACCTACACGAGGGTTGCCGGATCGAGGGGTCTGCGCAGATCAACCGAATTCAGGGGAACATCCACTTTGCTCCTGGCAAGCCATACCAGAACATCCATGGCCACTTCCACGATACTTCGCTGTACGACAAGACATCCGACCTGAACTTCAACCACATCGTCAATCACCTGAGCTTCGGCAAGCCAATCCAGTCGCACCACAAACTGCTGGCCAACGCCAAGCGCCACGGCGACGCCGTGGCCTCCACGGCCCCCTTGGACGGGCGCCAGGTGTTTCCGGACATTGCCACGCACTTTCACCAGTTCTCGTACTTTGCCAAGATCGTCCCCACCAGGTACGAGTACCTAGACAGTGAGGTCATCGAGACCGCTCAGTTCAGTGCCACGTACCACTCGCGACCCCTCATTGGTGGGAGGGATAAGGACCACCCCAACACGATCCACACCAGGGGCGGCATCCCGGGCCTGTTCGTGTTCTTCGAGATGTCTCCGCTTAAGGTCATCAACAAGGAACAACACGGCCAGAGCTGGTCCGGCTTCATCCTGAACTGTATCACCAGCATTGGCGGTGTCCTGGCTGTGGGCACCGTCATGGACAAGCTGCTCTACAAGGCGCAGAGATCGATTTGGGGCAAGAAGAGCCAGTAGATCGCATACACTTAAAAGCTTCTGTATACTATTTTATCATGTATAGAAATTTATATCATTACTACCTTATACACATCACGCCGTACGAATATCGCGACCTACGAGGCTTGGCGTGAAAAAAGTGGAAAGCAAAAGTTGTAAAGTAAAAGTTATGAAGCAAAGACAGAACAAGAATGTGGCTACGTGCAGCGCTGTGATAGAACACCAGGAAGCCATTGCCATTTGCTGCTTGACCCTTACCACGACCCTTCCACTAGAGCAACCCGAGAGATCATGGTGGTCCAAGCCCGTTTTGCCTCGGGCACCTCGTTGCCAGACTTGAAACCAAAATCTACTTCCACTTCCATATCCATACCCATGCAAAATGTCATGAACAGGCCCGTTACCGAACAGGACTCCCTTTACCACATATGCGCCAACATCCAGAGAAGGCTCGAGGCTCTGCCTCAGCTGAAGCCGTTTTTACAATTGGCCTACCAGTCAAGCGAAGTCCTGAGCGAAAGACAGTCTCTTCTGTTGTCTCAGAAGCAGAATCAAGAGCTTCTCAAGTCCAACGATACGAATAGAGACAGTAGCGACATGGCACCCACGTTGCGGTCGAGCTCCATCTCCACAGCCACAAGTCTAATGTCGATGGAGGGCATATCGTACACGAATTCCAACCCGTCTACAAACTCTAACATGGAGGACACACTGCTGACTTTCAGTATGGGCATCCTGCCCATTACCAGGGACTGTGACCCTGTGACGCAGCTGTCCCAATTGTTCCAACAGGGCGCTCCTCTGTGTATAGTGTTCAACTCGGTGAAACCGCAGTTCAAGCTGCCCGTCATAGCCTCTGATGATGTGAAAGTATGTAAAAAATCCATCTACGATTTCATTTTGGGCTGCAAGAAACATTTTGCATTTAACGATGAAGAGCTCTTTACTATCTCTGATGTGTTTGCCAATTCGACCTCCCAATTGGTCAAAGTGGTGGAGGTAGTGGAAACGCTACTGAATTCCAGTCCAAATATCTTTCCCTCCAGAGACAAAACACAGCAAACCTTGACTGCAGAAAATCAACAGCATCTTCAACAGCAGATTCCTTCAAAAAAACATATTGAGTACGTTAAGATTATCAAAGAATTCGTCGCAACAGAAAGAAAGTACGTTCATGATTTAGAGATTTTGGACAAGTATAGACAACAGCTATTGGACAGTGACCTGATCACGTCTGAAGAGCTTTATATGTTGTTCCCCAACTTGAGTGACGCGATAGATTTTCAAAGAAGATTTTTAGTATCCCTGGAGATCAATGCTCTAGTAGAACCTTCTAAGCAGAGAACCGGTGCTCTTTTCATGCATTCCAAACATTTTTTCAAGCTTTATGAGCCTTGGTCCATTGGTCAAAATGCGGCCATCGAGTTTCTTACTTCCACTTTAAACAAAATGAGATCTGATGAATCGCAGAAGTTCATAATCAACAATAAACTAGAATTGCAGTCTTTCCTCTACAAACCGGTGCAACGGCTCTGCAGGTATCCTCTATTGATTAAGGAATTGGTGGCTTACTCTAGTGATGACAACAATACAAGAGAACTGGAAGCTGCCTTGGATATCTCCAAGAATATCGCAAGGAGTATCAACGAGAACCAAAGAAGAACTGAAAATCACCAAGTGGTAAAAAAACTTTATGGTAGAGTGGTAAATTGGAAGGGCTATAGAATCTCTAAGTTTGGTGAATTATTGTACTTCGATAAAGTGTTCATTTCCACAACAAACAATTCTACGGAACCTGAAAGAGAATTCGAAGTTTATCTTTTTGAAAAAATTATCATATTGTTTTCAGAAGTAATAGCTAAGAAATCCACATCATCACTAATGCTCAAGAAAAAATCTTCCGCCTCAGCATCAATGTCCAACTCGGGAGCAATGGACAACAATAACAGTCCTCACCATAATTATCATAAGAGACACAGCAATAGTAGTAGTAGTAATAATATCCATTTATCGTCTTCGTCAGCAGCGGCAATAATAAATTCCAATATCAACGGCGGTGATAACAATTCCAACAATTCATCGTCATCTTCATTATTCAATATATACACCAATGAACCTAAACTGGATCTGAGAGGTAGAATTATGATAATGAATCTAAACCAAATTATACCACAAAACAACAGATCATTAAACATTACGTGGGAATCCATAAAAGAGCAAGGAAATTTCCTTTTAAAGTTCAAAAATGAAGAAACGAGAGATAATTGGTCATCTTGCCTACAACAATTGATCCACGATTTGAAAAATGAGCAGTTCAAGGCAAGACACCACTCTACGACATCCACATCATCTACAGCTAAATCATCTTTGCTTATGTCACCCACAGGGACCATGACTACGCCAAATCACCATAATAGTCGTCATACCCATGATAGCATGGCGTCTTACTCTAGTTCCCATATGAAGAGGGTCTCTGATGTTTTACCTAAACGTAGAACTACTTCATCAAGTTTCGAAAGCGAAATCAAATCCATTTCAGAAAATTTCAAAAATTCCATCCCAGAATCTTCTATACTTCTAAGGATATCATATAACAGTACTACCAACGTTAACAACACCGAAATCTTTACGCTTTTAGTAGAAAAGGTATGGAGTTTCGATGATTTGATAGCCGCTATTAACTCTAAAATATCGAATACCCATAATAGTTCTGCTTTGCCCATCAATAAGGTTAAGTACCAAGACGAAGATGGAGACTTTGTTATACTTGGCAGTGAGGAGGACTGGAATGTTGCTAAGGAAATGTTGGCAGAAAACAACGAGAAATTTTTAAACATTCGTTTGAGTTGATAAATAGAGTAAGTACAACAATAGCAGTAAACAAATACAATTAGATAGAGAAGAACAGACTTTTAAGTTATATTCATTGTATTTATTTGATATTTAACGATAAAATATTTATGTGGCAGAAATGTATAAGTTAAAAAGGGAAAGAAGAAAAATAAAGAATAAGTTGTTGTTTTTATTTTGTATATTTTTTGGTTGTTTTTTTTTTATTTCATGCAAATATAAGAGAATGGGGGTGTTTAAAAAAATATGAGTCCTGTGAATAAAAAAGAGAAAAAATAGATCATCAATATGTAAATGTATTTGCTGTTGTGAATTTTTTATTTTATTTTTTTAGTGTTTTTTAATATGTTGTAAAATGCATTTTGTCGTTTCAGCGAGTTTTCTTGAGGTTACTACCATCATTGAAATCACAATCCGTGGATGAAGTTGATCTTTTCTTTAGGTGTGTAGGGGCAGCGTATGAGTGTGCACTGACCATGGGTCTGATGGGCATTAATCTTTTTGAGCGCATCGGTAAATTTTGTAGCAACTTTCTGTTTGACATAAGAGACGGTGTGGTGGGGGTTAGTGGGCTTGGCCAAAAGATGTTTGAGTTTTGTGGAATACTCAACGATCTTTTGAAAGAATATTGAGTGGACGAGAACGAATTCGAATGGGCGTGATGATATGCAGAATCTGGGGTTGTCATAGAGCTTGAAGTCTTGTAAGGAGAAGTGAATGGGGATGGGGAGGACGAAGATGATGTTGGGGTGAATGCAAAGGGCGTAGAGATGTTCTCTTTGGTTAATCTTCTTATATGAGTATGATCTGAGAAATAATCTGTGGCGGCGGAGGAAGAAGCAGTGGCGCTCTTTGGGGTGGTGGTATTCGGATAGACGCAAGCTAATGGGTCGTCCTCGAAGGATTGAGCAAAGATGTTACTGTACATGGTTTCCAGTTCTTGGGAACGGTAGAATTCCTCCAATTTCAACTGAACGCAATAGTTCTGTAATGCGTCCAAGAGGGATTTTGCCGGGGAGGCCTTATTATGGTTTAGGTATTTCGATTTGAAGCTGGAGGGGAAGGAATCTTGGTCCATGGCGATGTCCAATAGCAAGTTTGAAATCTCGGATAAGCTGATGTCGAGATCCTGGGCGGGTCCCTCCGGAGCCAAATCGAAATTCTCCCAAACGTTTGAATTGTAGTAGTTTAAAGACAACTTGATGAGGTTAATTGCACCCAGCGCAATTAAGGAACGATCATACTTAAATGATAGTTCGAGGTTGAAGGAAGCCAATTCGCACAACATGATGGCGCCCAGTTTTATTTCATTGATGTTAAA
This sequence comes from Saccharomyces eubayanus, assembly GCF_001298625.1. Classification (NCBI taxonomy): domain Eukaryota; kingdom Fungi; phylum Ascomycota; class Saccharomycetes; order Saccharomycetales; family Saccharomycetaceae; genus Saccharomyces; species Saccharomyces eubayanus. The sequence continues at coordinate 40,356 of NC_030976.1, forward strand.
AGCGGGGCCCTGAGGCGAGGATTTATTAATAGCAGTACCAGCAGCATCGTTTAATAAGGCCAGTTTCTGTTGAATGAAAGCTTCCAAGGGGGCAGAGAGCGTGGGGGTAGACAGCAATGGGGACGTGGACTGGAACAGGAATATATCGATGAACGAGTCGAATGTAGCGGACTGGCAGATGGACCAGTCGAGGGATTTGAAGAGATGCATTTCCATGGAGGTGAACTGTTTTATGGAATATTGGTTGCAACACAAGTTCTGCAAGACTTTCAACGTGGCCATTCTGTTCTTGGAGTCCCAGAACTTGGATGAGATCCACAGCGCGGTAAGCGACAGGAGCTGGTAATTGTAGCTCTTGATGATGAAGCGCGAGGAGTACTTGTCCAGGATGGTGAACGTGAGGAACAGAGTGGACGTCGAGAGATTGAGTCGTGTGTGGCAGTACATGATGAAGTCGAAGATCAGGAACCGCATTTTCGGGTTGACCTGCGGCTGAGACGTGAAGTTGGTCAGGCTGTACAGCGGTTTTTCCGTTTGCGAAAGTTGGAAGTAATGGTTCAATTGGTCATTGTTGTACTCGCTGATGGCCGAATGGTGCGATTGCAGTTCTCTTTTCACGAGGTTGGAGTTTTTCGACTTGGCGTTGGCAATAGACCGTCTCTTTTGCAAGAGCAGGGACAGGTTTGGATATGCTGTGGTCGTGGTCGTGGTCGTGGCAGCAGCAGCAGCAGCGGGTGCATAGCTCGCGTTAGCGTATCTAACTATGGTGTCTTTCAATATGGCCATAATAGCAAAGGGCGTGTCGAATCAGTGTATTGAACGAAGGGGGAGGGGAGAAATGGAAATGCAATGGGATGGGGGGGGGGAATGCTATGGATCAGAAAAACAAATGCAGAGGGGAAAACCAAATGAAAGATGCAGTGGGAATGGAGATAATGCTTGCTTTTTTATGCTGGTATAGAAAAAGAGAAAGACAGAGATAAAAGAAAAGAGAGAGACAGAGAGAGAAGAAAAAAAAAGATTTAGGTTAGCAGAGGAGGCTATTCGTGGTTCAATCCTAATGGGTATAGTCCTCTTTCCTCAAAAATCCATTTGTCTGGCACACCAAAGAAGAAACAAGTAGTAGAAAGACGTTCATACAAAGAAAGAAAAGAGAAAGCCTCGAGAACACTACAGATATACAATTTATAAATAACCAGAAAGCGGAAAAGATGAGGGCGAAAACGAAGGACCAAAGTGGAAATGTGGCACTCGAACAGCAATCCGATAATACAAAGATGCAACTCGACCTTTGCGGTGCGAAAGAGAAAGAGTAGGCTTGGTCCTTTCTTTTTCTTGCCTGATAATTTTTCACTTTTTCTTTTTCTTTCTTTTTTTTTTTTTTTTTGTGTGCAATTTGGAAAAGGCGAGTGCTTATTTTAGGGTTCATACCAAGATTTCCCCAGAGGGAAAACCGCCCACTTTACCTATCGCAATGAAAGAGACCGATCGGTATCAGCATACCATACTGTATTCTTACTCTTAGTACCGTCCGTCTCGAGAGTAGTAGTAGATAGTGGGAATTTTTCGTTACAGGGTCAAGTGGTCAAACGAGACGGACGGCGGCATCTAGCCGTCGGCAAAACCCGCCTGGTTTTTGCCCAAAACGGCAAAACAGCCCTGCACCGCGGCTCAGCAAAGAAGGCCCCGTTTCCGCATCGGGAAATTTCCCGATGCGGAAACTCGGTCTGTGCGGCACCTTCTGTCAGCCCCGCCATGGCCCGCACAGAAGGTGCCGCACCCCTGGGCAGGAGTTTTTGTCGTGGGGCGCGACAAGACAGGTGCTGCTGTGCCGATAACGGTTTTGCAGCCGCAATAGGCAGTTTGATTGTGGCTGCACGGGACAGTAATTTATTACTTGGCTATTTACATGTACTTACGATGGTTGTATATCACTTTTAAGGGGCCCGGGACGATGATGACGAGGACGGATCCGGCTTGATTCGGTCGACGAAACGGGCCATGCGGTCCCTCGCATTGTCCAGGCTGTCCAGGGCCGGGCGGACGTCGACGTGGAACGTGGGCATTCCGTTCTCGTCGTCGGGTCCTCCGTAGAAGTCGAGGACGTATCTGACTTCTTTGAAGGTCGGCTGCTGTTGGTGCTCGCTGCGCTCGCCTCGCAGCACTATCCAGTCGTGCCTGTCGAAGGGCAATTCTTGGCTGAAGCGGGAGGGGAAGAGTAGGCCGCATAGGTGCATCCAGCGGGCGCGAGGGCTCAGAACACCCGGTTTGCCCATGAACTTGAGTAGTTTGGGCTGCACGTGGCTCTGGTCCGTGTGCGGTTGCTCCCAGTCGAGGACCTCCTGCCAGCACCCTTCGTTGAGAAAGTTGTGGACCTGCACCATTGACTCTACGGCGTCCTCGGCCACGTCAGCGCTATCGCCTATCTTACCCTTTCTGACCATTGCGTTGTACATCTGCTGCGGAGAGGGATACTCCCAGAACTCGTTGCTGTCCGGGCTCTTCGGGATGCTGGATACGGTGCGGTCGGCGGGCAGGTCGAGCTTCTGGCCAGGCTGCCTGGCGGCGGTGAGCTCGGGCATGTTGTTGAGCGGGTTTATCTGCTCTGTGTCTGCTTGCATGACAGGGCACTCGGACGATGACGACTTGTGCATGACTGGGCACTCTGATGGTGCAGATGCAGGTGCAGATGCAGATGCAGATGCAGATGCAGCACCACAGGCTGCGCTCTTGGTAGTATTTTTCTGATCAGCCCAAAACCAACCCATGTTTGTAGTTCTTTAGGTAGCTCTGTGCGTATTTCTGTGTGCTGGTTCAGTACTAATCTCTTTTTTTTTTTTGCTTGATCTTCGCTTTTAAAGATGAGAATGATTTGATTACCTTTTCACGGTGAAAAAAAAAAAAAAAAA
>NC_030976.1:43396-164438 GCF_001298625.1 Saccharomyces eubayanus
AGGGCAAGATCGATAAAAAGAAAGAAGAGTGGGGGGTAACATCCCACGCCGTGCGGAAAAACCGGGCCTTTCGAATGCACAATGCGCGGCGCTACCATCGGGGCGCGCCCCCCCCTTCCCAGAGGGCAGTCACACGTCTCGAGCTGTTGCAAACGGCTCTGGCTTATCGTTGCAATATGCAACCATTTCGAAACGTCATATGCAAGGATGTGTTGCAGGGTCCCCGGGCGTGTCGCTTGGTTGTTTTGCAACAGGCTGCTTAACAGCATGTCGGCTTCAAGTGCTATGCCATAAATGATCGCAGCAGGACCGATATGAGACGGACCAAAACCGTAGGCACCGAAAGTACTGCGAAAGCCTCCCTTAGCGAGAATAGGGGAAAAAAATTGAATAAGCAAAGAACTGCCGCTAATGAAGGGGGGAAGTGAGTAAGCGCGAGTGCAAGTGCAAGTGCAATCAAAAGATCGAGGATAAGCTTTTAATGGGACCGGCTCGAAGTTGGGTCCTTTAAACGGGGGGTTACATAGTATAGCGTGTTTTTTTTTTTCGATTTATTTTTTATCCCATACTACCGTTATTAAACTTTTAAATCCTTTGAAGGAAATTCAAGACCGAAACATGAAAAAAAGGGAAAAAAAGGGAAAGAAAAAGAAAAGTGTAGATAATCAGCAGTAGTAACAGTTAAGAAGAAGCAGTTTGTATGAAACCCAAAAGTATTTTTGTGTGCTAGGTTCTGGTCAGCATAAACTTTATGCTTATCATTGTGAAAAAGGCGGTAAACCACTCAAACTAGTTAATATCTCATTAAAAATATCCCGAGTCACTTTTTCCAGCAAGAGCAAGTTGAAGGCCACGGAAAGCTCAAAAGCCACGAAGAAACGGAAATACAGGCCAGACCGGTCTGATTTTTTGTTTGGCCACTAATATGCACGTTGGCTCTCTCACTCCTACAAACAAAGATCCGTCATGACCAAAAACGCCGGTGCGGTGTTTTGTTCTCTTCCCAAAAAAAACCCTTTCCCTGGGACAAGCACAAGAAAAAAAGAAAAAGATATTAGATGATGATCCAAGTGTAAATACCGGTTTTAGCCGCCGAGGCCCCTTCCCCCAGATTCGTTGGACGTGACAGGGCAGGGTAGCCCGGCGTGGCCCGTTCCGCGTACTCCGTTCCGGAAAAATTCTTCCGGGAATTTTTCCGGGAATCACCCGAACCGCGCAAACACCCACACGCCGGGCTTCCACTTCTTCTGCTCTATTGTTTTCCCTTTTCTGTCCCAGTGGCGGGATTCCTCTAAGGCGTGGTGTGTGTGGACATTACTGTATCCAGAAACCGGCGCTCGACCCAACGGCTGCCACGTGGGTCGTTTTCTCGTCGACGCATCGGGAAATGCGCATACTGGAACTCACCATGAAAAATACGTAACCGGGTTCCATACCGTCACAAAGTCGTTTTTGGCCTAGTTTTTTTCTTTTCGTAAACTCAGTTGAGTTGAGTGAGTGCTTTTGTTAGATGGATCTTAGCCCAATGCATACTTTTTTTTTTCTCTTGTGGTATTGAATGCTTGTGATGTCTTCTAAGGAATTCGGTTCCCTTCCCATGATGGTTGATACAATTAGTATCTTCCAGAAAAAAAAAAAGGCTCCCCATTGAAACTTTCTCTTTGGCTTTTTTTTTTCAATTATAAATACTCTTTAGTAACTTTTCATTTTGGAGAACCTCTTTCTACTACTTATATTACAATCTCCTTCTCACTATATTCTATCTTCTTTCTTGTTTATTATTATTTTCTTCTAGTGTTTTATTCTTGGCTAATATATTTTACTTCTTTTTGTTTTGCTTACAAGACCACAATCAAAACAAATAAAACATCATCACAATGTCTAGATTAGAAAGATTGACTTCATTGAACGTTGTTGCTGGTTCCGACTTGAGAAGAACCTCCATCATTGGTACCATCGGTCCAAAGACCAACAACCCAGAAACTTTGGTTGCTTTGAGAAAGGCTGGTTTGAACATTGTTCGTATGAACTTCTCTCACGGTTCTTACGAATACCACAAGTCTGTTGTTGACAACGCCAGAAAGTCCGAAGAATTGTACCCAGGTAGACCATTGGCTATTGCTTTGGACACCAAGGGTCCAGAAATCAGAACTGGTACCACCACCAACGATGTCGACTACCCAATCCCACCAAACCACGAAATGATCTTCTCTACCGATGACAAGTACGCTAAGGCTTGTGATGACAAGGTCATGTTCGTCGACTACAAGAACATCACCAAGGTTATCTCCGCTGGTAAAATCATCTACGTTGATGATGGTGTTTTGTCTTTCGAAGTTTTGGAAGTCGTTGACTCTAAGACTTTGAAGGTCAAGGCCATGAACGCCGGTAAGATCTGTTCCCACAAGGGTGTTAACTTGCCAGGTACCGATGTCGATTTGCCAGCTTTGTCCGAAAAGGACAAGGAAGATTTGAGATTCGGTGTCAGAAACGGTGTCCACATGGTCTTCGCTTCTTTCATCAGAACCGCCAACGATGTTTTGACCATCAGAGAAGTTTTGGGTGAAGAAGGTAAGGACGTCAAGATCATTGTCAAGATTGAAAACCAACAAGGTGTTAACAACTTCGACGAAATCTTGAAGGTCACTGACGGTGTTATGGTTGCCAGAGGTGACTTAGGTATCGAAATCCCAGCCCCAGAAGTCTTGGCCGTTCAAAAGAAATTGATCGCTAAGTCTAACTTGGCCGGTAAGCCAGTTATCTGTGCTACCCAAATGTTGGAATCCATGACCTACAACCCAAGACCAACCAGAGCTGAAGTCTCCGATGTTGGTAACGCTATCTTGGATGGTGCTGACTGTGTTATGTTATCTGGTGAAACCGCCAAGGGTAACTACCCAATCAACGCCGTTACCACCATGGCTGAAACCGCTGTCATTGCCGAACAAGCTATTGCTTACTTGCCAAACTACGATGACATGAGAAACTGTACTCCAAAGCCAACCTCTACCACCGAAACCGTCGCTGCCTCTGCTGTCGCCGCTGTTTTCGAACAAAAGGCCAAGGCTATCATTGTCTTGTCCACTTCCGGTAACACCCCAAGATTGGTTTCCAAGTACAGACCAAACTGTCCAATCATCTTGGTCACCAGATGCCCAAGAGCCGCCAGATTCTCTCACTTGTACAGAGGTGTCTTCCCATTCGTTTTCGAAAAGGAAGCTGTCTCTGACTGGACTGAAGATGTTGAAGCCCGTATCAACTTCGGTATTCAAAAGGCTAAGGAATTCGGTATCTTGAAGGACAACGACACTTACGTCTCCATCCAAGGTTTCAAGGCCGGTGCTGGTCACTCCAACACTTTGCAAGTCTCTACTGTTTAAAAAAAGAATCATGATTGAATGAAGATATTATTTTTTGTTAAATTTTATTTTTTAAATTTTATATACAGACATGGTTTTTATTTTTATCTCAAATAAAGATTTACAAGTTACTTAAATAACATACATTTTATAAGGTATTCTATAAAAAGAGTATTATGTTGTTCTTACAATGCCATTTTGTACTTTGGTGCAGGCGTAACCCAAAAGTAGGCATAGAGAAGTGAGTAAGTCAGGGCTGCTAAGCCATATCGTAACAAGTGGCTCAAACGCAAAAATAAACCACCGAGAGCATGTAAACCACGCGCAACTTGATCAAGATCCACACAATTCAGCGGCCCTGATTGCACAGACGTGCATGCAGGAGCTACCGCCGATCCCCAGCCTCTAAGCCTTTGTTTGCTGATTGTATTGTATTTATCCATCATAAAAAATGACGCGGACAGATTCCATTAGTGTCCTATTTTTAATTCGCGTTCGAAAATTTCAAGAAAGATTACCTCTCTTATCGACCAAAATGTTAAAGGCTCCTCTGTATATAATATTCTGTCCATCCACTGTCTCTATTTCATAATGCCATTGCTTGTTTGCAGAATGTCTCGACGGGAAGAAATGTAGTACTTTCTAGAGTTAGCTGCACTAGATATGATTAACAACACAATTGCGTATATAATCAATTAGTTTAGTCGAGAATAGATACACATAATCAACGGGTACAACGATTGATATGACTGTGGAGGAGGAAAGCCCAGAGACGGATGATTTGCGATTGCAGCAGCTGGACAATAATATTTTTTTCGGGTCCTGTGAAGTACTAGCACAGCCTATTCTTTTACAGTACGAGAATATCAAATTTATTATAGGTGTTAACCTAACTACTGAGAAGATAGCATCGTTTTATACTGTGTATTTCCAGCATTCAAATTCACTAATTGTAAATTTTGATTCGTCGTCAACCCAAGAAACGATAGAGACGCCAGTGGAATTGTATAATCGAAATAATACGATTCTATTACAGAAATTCGTCAGTCAGTACTTACAAATGGGAAAAACAAACACCCCGTTATCCTTAACAAGGTTTGGCAAAATCCAGTCACTACCGCAATTTTGTAATTCAAACGTTCTCACCGGCGAACCGTTGGTGCAATACCAGGCGTTCAATGATCTATTGACACTTTTTAAATCTTTTAAACATCTCGGTAACATCTTGGTGGTATCATCACACTCACATGATCCTACACTCATCAAATTTCTCGTATCTAGAGTAATTGCTTGTCACCCATCAGTGACTATTCAGGAGTCTTTACAGTACACGAGAGCAATCCTGAACTTACCCATTAATGCATGCGATGAATTTGATATTCTAAACGACAAAGGACTACAAGAGCTCGCGCAAGCCCCAGAAATACTACAACAAAGGTCAAAGTGTTCCTCTAAGAGAAGGTGTGGCAACCCACCCGAGAATTACTTCGTCGATAACAAGAGTCTTACGGGCCCCAGCGAGCATATTAAACGAGGTCATTTCTAAGATGTAGCCCTTGCTTTGAAAACGTGATATTGATACGACTGGATTTTTATTGTTATGTAAATGTAGTTAAGGCTATAGATATTCTATACACGAACGGTAAAAAAAAACCAGTAAAAAAAAAACCAATACCCCCATTTCGAATACAATTGCTTGTATATTTCATTATGATTTATTTTTTTGTCTTTTTGTCTATTTTTTAGTTGATTCGGTAATCATTTCTTCAAGATAGTAACGACATCTTCGTCTTCCAAAACATGGTTCAACCCCACATACTGAGGTTGGTGCTTGACACTGCTACCGAAAACTAAAGCATTTCTGAAATCGTCCACCAACGATTTATGGATTTGGTTACAGAAATCTTTGACACTACAGTGGTCCGATCTTAAGACCACCGGATCGGTAAAATCAGGTATTTGGCCCTTTGGTTTAGTGTAAATACGGACTAGGTTCAACCTATCCCACATGACTTGCAACAACTCATCCAAATTCCAATCTTGACCGGACGAGATGGGGACCGCGTTGGGGATTCTGTATAGCAACTCCAGTTCTTCTAACGATAGGGAATCGATCTTGTTCAAAGCATAAACTGCAGGCATGTACCTTCTGGACGAGGCCTCCAGGACATCAATCAAGTCATCCACAGTCGCATCACATCTGATGGCAATCTCTGCACTATTTATTCTGTATTCACCCATCACGGCTCTGATTTCGTCGGTCCCCAAGTGGGTCAAAGGAACTGTGTTCGTGATAGAAATACCACCCTTTTCTTTCTTCTTGATCAAAATGTCAGGTGGAGACTTGTTCAAACGGATCCCCACACCTTCCAGTTCTTTCTCAATGATTTGCTTATGGAGCAAAGGCTTGTTAACATCCAGAATGATAAATAACAGGTTACAAGTTCTGGCCACGGCAATGACTTGCTTACCTCTACCTCTACCATCTTTAGCACCGTCGATGATACCAGGCAAATCTAGCATTTGGATCTTGGCACCTTTGTAACGGATAACACCTGGCACGGTGACCAACGTGGTAAACTCATACTCGGCAACTTCAGACTCCGTACCAGTCAACTTGGACAATAGTGTGGATTTACCCACCGACGGGAACCCGACAAACCCCACACTAGCCACCCCAGTTCTGGCCACATCAAACCCCACACCAGCACCACCACCGCTACCAGAGGAGGCACTGGTTAGTAGTTCTCTTCTCAGCTTGGCCAGCTTGGCCTTCAACTGACCCAGATGGAAGGATGTGGCCTTATTCTTTTGGGTACGGGCCATTTCATCCTCGACAGCTTTAATTTTTTCAACAGTGGTAGACATCCTTGCTCAATCGACAACACTATGCTTGCACTTACCGCACCCGGCTCCAAATACCACCCCCATTGCATCACTATAACAGTAATCCTCCATCATCAAAGTGGAAAACTCTTATAGCTCATCGATGAAAAAAAACAGGCTCTCGTCGCTTGTGATGTGAAAAATTTTTCAAGCTTTAACCCATTGAAAGGAAGAGATCTTGCACTATATTAAATGGTCAGGGTGCTGTTTGAAGGGGCAAAGAAGGATAATTAGAAGCATCAGACAAGTGTGAAGATGGCGAAGAAGAGCAAGAAGGACCAAAAGAACTACTGGGACGAGGATTTCGAAGAGGACGCTCCCCAGGGCGAAGAAATCGGCGCCACACCAACCCCAGAACCGGAAAGTAGTATGGAAGTAGAAGACACTTCCAAAGAGGCTACTGAAGCCACTGAAGAGGACTTCATGTCTGCTTTGAAGCAGTCCAAGAAGAAGCAAGAAAAGAAGGTCACCGAAGACAAGAAAGACGGTAAGCCTGTGCTGAAATCCAAGAAGGAAAAGGAGAAGGAAAAGAAGGAAATGGAGAAGCAGAAGAAGAAAGAGCAAGCTGCCAAGAAGAAGGCCCAACAGCAGGCCCAGAAGGAAAAGAATAAGGAGTTGAACAAGCAAAATGTCGAAAAGGCTGCTGCTGAAAAGGCCCAAAAGTCTCAGAATGGCGACAATGACAAGCCAAGCACTAGCACCAAGAAGCCCGCCAAGAAAGTGCCTGCTGGTTTGGCTGCTTTGAGACGTCAATTGGAGTTAAAGAAACAGATTGAAGAACAGGAAAAGTTCGAAAGAGAGGAAGAAGAAAGATTGGAAAAAGAAGAAGAAGAAAGGTTGGCCAACGAAGAAAAATTGCTTGAAGAATCCAGATCTGCCAAGAAGGAGAAGGAGAGGGCCAAGCGTGAGAAATTAAAGGCTGAAGGTAAGCTGTTGACCAGAAAGCAAAAGGAGGAAAAGAAATTGTTGGAAAGAAGACGTGCTGCACTTTTGTCTTCTAGTAACGTTAAAGTTGCTGGTTTGTCTAAGAAGGAAGGCGAAGAAAGTAAACCAAAGAAGGTCGTCTACAACAAGAAGAAGAAGAGAACAACCCAAGAAGCAACCTCAGAAGCCGTCAAGTCTGATTCCAAGAAGGATGCCGAAGTCATACCCGATGACATCAAAGAATCTGAGGATGTCTTGATTGACGATTGGGAGAATCTGGATTTCGGTGAAGACGATGAAGAGGAAACCAACGAGGAAACGTCTACCGCCCAAGAATCTACTACAAATCCAGAAGATCATGAAGATGAAGATGAAAACCACGAAGGTAATGAAGAAGAAGAAGAATCTAGTCAAGTGGAGGAAATTGTCAGAAGCACTCCTGCCAGTACACCAACCCCATCCAGTTCTTCCCCAAACAAGAAAGATCTACGTTCTCCAATTTGTTGTATCTTGGGTCATGTTGATACCGGTAAGACTAAATTGTTAGATAAGGTTAGACAAACCAACGTTCAAGGTGGTGAAGCTGGTGGTATTACCCAACAAATTGGTGCCACCTATTTCCCAATCGATGCCATCAAGTCCAAGACAAAGGTCATGACTCAGTACGAAAAGCAAACTTTCGATGTTCCAGGTCTTTTGGTCATTGATACCCCAGGTCACGAATCTTTCTCCAATTTACGTTCGAGAGGTTCCTCATTGTGTAACATTGCCATTTTGGTTATTGATATTATGCATGGTTTGGAACAACAAACCATCGAGTCTATCAAACTATTAAGAGATAGAAAGGCTCCATTTATTGTTGCCTTGAATAAGATCGATAGATTATACGACTGGAAACCTATTCCAAACGAATCATTCAGAGCCTCCTTTGCAAAGCAAGCGAGAGCCGTTCAAGAAGAGTTCCAATCTAGATATTCCAAAATCCAATTAGAACTATCCGAGCAAGGTTTAAATTCAGAATTGTATTTCCAAAACAAAAACATGGCTAAATACGTCTCTATTGTTCCAACATCTGCCGTCACCGGTGAAGGTGTTCCAGATTTATTGTGGTTACTATTGGAATTAACCCAAAAGAGAATGTCTAAGCAATTGATGTACTTGTCTCATGTGGAAGCCACTGTTTTGGAAGTTAAAGTTGTGGAAGGTTTCGGTACCACCATTGATGTCATCTTGTCTAATGGTTACTTAAGAGAAGGTGATCGTATCGTATTATGTGGTATGAATGGCCCAATTGTAACGAATATCAGAGCCCTACTAACACCGCAACCATTGCGTGAATTACGTTTGAAGTCCGAATATGTTCATCACAAGGAAGTCAAAGCTGCTTTAGGTGTTAAGATTGCTGCTAACGATCTAGAGAAAGCCGTTTCCGGTTCTAGATTATTGGTTGTCGGTCCAGAAGATGACGAAGATGAACTAATGGACGATGTTATGGATGATTTAACCGGGTTGCTGGATTCCGTCGACACTGCCGGTAGAGGTGTTGTTGTGCAAGCTTCCACCTTGGGTTCTTTGGAAGCCTTATTGGATTTCTTGAAGGATATGAAGATCCCTGTGATGTCTATCGGGTTAGGTCCAGTCTACAAGCGTGATGTTATGAAGGCTTCTACAATGTTAGAAAAGGCACCAGAATATGCCGTAATGTTGTGTTTCGATGTCAAAGTGGATAAGGAAGCTGAACAATATGCCGAACAAGAAGGTATTAGAATCTTTAATGCCGACATTATCTATCACTTATTCGATTCATTTACTGCATACCAAGAGAAACTATTGGAAGAACGTCGTAAAGATTTCTTAGATTATGCTATTTTCCCATGTGTCTTACAAACTTTACAAATCATCAACAAGCGTGGTCCAATGATCGTGGGTGTAGATGTTTTGGAAGGTACTCTACGTGTGGGGACTCCAATATGTACTGTTAAAATTGATCCAATCACCAAGGAAAAGCAAACTTTACTGTTGGGTAGAGTCATTTCTTTGGAAATCAACCATCAACCTGTTCCAGAAGTCAAGAAGGGCCAAACTGCCGCCGGTGTTGCTGTCCGTCTGGAAGATCCTTCTGGCCAACAACCTATCTGGGGTCGTCATGTTGACGAATCTGATACATTATATTCCATGATTTCAAGAAGATCTCTGGATACTTTGAAGGACAAAGCATTCAGAGACCAAGTTGCTAGATCTGATTGGCTACTGTTGAAGAAGTTGAAGGTCGTTTTTGGTATCGAATGAGCAGTGCGAACACCAACTTGTTAACCCACATCACATTCTGCAAACTTTAATGAATTAAAATAAATAAGTGTATATAAAAAATGTGAGCCTTTGTGTATTAGTTTTTAATTCTATCTTATTTTTATTGCCATATCATATTACTTTGTCTCGTTACTTTTTGAAACGTTTGAGAAATTTGTATTACGCGTAAATAAAAAAGATAAATAATAAAGAAGTGAATACATAGATGATCTTCATCTTCATCAACAGACGGTAAAAGGCCAACTCGAACGACCAGAGAAGCTATGTCGGCACCGACAATGAGATCGACGTCAATACTGACGGAGCATTTAGGGTACCCACCTATCTCGCTCGTTGATGATATCATCAATGCTGTGAATGAAATTATGTATAAGTGCACAGCTGCCATGGAAAAGTATTTGTTATCCAAGAGTCGGATTGGTGAAGAGGATTATGGGGAAGAGATCAAAAACGGAGTGGCCAAGTTGGAGTCGCTATTGGAGAATTCTGTGGATAAAAATTTTGATAAACTAGAATTATATGTTTTGAGAAACGTTCTCCGAATTCCTGAAGAGTTTTTAGATGCCAATGTTTTCAGACTAGAGAACCAAAAGGATCTGGTTATTGTGAATGATAACGAGATAAAAAGGAGCGAGGAGGAACTCAGAGAGAAAGTGAATGACGTTGAATTGGCATTCAAAAAAAATGAAATGTTAATGAAAAGGGTTGCCAAAGTGAAAAAACTACTCGTTAGCATAAGAGGTTTCAAGCAGAAACTGAGTGACTTGTTGAAGTGCAAGGATGACGAGCAGTTGCAAAAGATTTTGGAGTCGTTAAAACCTATAGACGACACAATGACATTACTGAGTAGTTCATTACGAAAATTATACGTGGATAGTGAAAGCACCAGTTCAACAGAGGAAGTGGAGGCACTATTACAAAAACTGAAGGCCAATGGGAAACACAGCAAGGATTATAGAACGCGATATATAGACATAAGGACTAACAATATCTTACGGAGGTTGGGGTTACTAGGCGATGGCGAGACAGAAGGCCAGTCCGCTGAATCTAGTATAGGGGTGCAAGGGAAGGAAGCTGTCAAACTAGATATCGAAGAACCTCGATTGGATTTACTCGATGATGTATTATAATATGACGCGAAAAGAATGTTTGATGTAGTGTGAGTAGGTATTTATGTATGTATTTACGGATGTGTTACTAAGAAGTGCTAAAAAAAAAAATGAAAAAAATGCATAACTCCCTGGGTATCATAAGTATTTTGTAAAATTCGAATCCCTTAGCCAGCCGACTTTCTCAAAAGCTTGAAACAATCTTGATGCTTTATTGACATCAATCCTACAAGCTTTCTGAGCATCGGTTCTTCTAAACGGCAACCCCTTCCTTAATCTATAAACCTTTTCCAGAAACAACCTTTTCTTGGAATCCAAATACAAATCGCAAGGTAGCCTTAGCGTTTGAGCCAGCACTAATTCGGCGGGATGCAGTTCGTCCCTCAGCGGGTCTGCGGACAGGTCCATCGGGGACCCCTTCCACTCGATCTTGAGTGATTTGTTAGTGTCTGGAGGTAGCGTGGATAATGGTGGAGAGAAATCAGGCAGTTTTTTCCATGAGATATTGGGAACGTATTGAGGGGCTTCATGGATGGCCTCCATGGATGCAATATTAGTATGAGGCGCGGATGCTGAGGGTGAAAACTTCTTGGCACGGTGTGGACTGGTCGTCATTGTCCTTCTTTGCGGTGAGTACACTTTGCGTTCCCTTGATATCCATTCAGTGTCAGATTCAAACTTGCCCAGATTGCTGTTGTAAAGGACCTGTTTCCTCATATTATATCTTGATTGTCTGTTCAAATTCGGGGATGCTAGCGGAGAAGGTAACCTTGAAGAAGAAGGGGTTAATTCATCGTTATACTTGGAATACTTGTATCTGTTGTTATAGGCCAGATTGTTATACCTGTTGATGATGTTCTTGGAATATGGTTGTGCCAAATTGCTGAAAATTTTGTATTGGGACAAAAACCCATAAGTGGCGTAGCGGTATCTCTTCCTTGTTAACCCATTGGGCCACGCAGGCTTTACGGTCAACACATTCTCTACAGGCCCCTTGGGCGTGGCACCCACCAGTGCTGACGAGGATATGTGAGATGAAGCATCGTGCTGGAAATCCGACTCCTCTTTGGGTGACAAAGGTGGCGATGGTATTATGTGCTCATCCATCAAAGAGTCAATGCTGCCAGAAAAGCATCCGGTGCCGCTATTTTGTGGGTTCTGATTGATCCTTGCGTCGTATGAGGGGTCGTATGGTGAGTGATTGCTATAACTGCTCATGTTTGCGCCGTTCAAATTGTTATTGTCGTTGTTATTGTTGTTATTGAGTTTCAGATGCCGGTTAAGGTGCTTAAAAATGGATTGCGAACCGTTCTTTGAAGTGTAGTCCATGTTTAATTGAGACTTTTCAGATTCAGGAGAACACAAACCCATGTTTTCCCTTTGATCAGATGCGCGAATATCCTACTTAATGATGTCGAGTGGAGACTACAGCGGGGATGGGATGAGCGATGTGGCCACTTTTATAACCGTTTCTCTTAGTAGAAGAAGGGGCTTCTTGATAGACCCCTGCACCTTATCTGGCGGCGGTGCACGGCTGTTTCAACAGTTCTAAATTGGTTTTAGTACAATAAAGATGCGATGATGCTAGTTGTGTGAGACGCATGCTCTTCCAGAGACCCAATTGCGCCATTATGATCTGGATGGTTGTCATGACATCGTGCCGATGTGTAAGTGGAGTTTGGAGAGCCAGTTTCACGATGCTAATTATCTTCTTCTATAGAGCCAGAGCCAAAAGAAACTTGCTTTTGGTATTTGGCATAGACAGGCCCAACTGGCTGGGAATCCCATATCTGGGCCTGCTGCTGCTGTCGACATTAAGCATGTCTTGCCATGTTTTAGTCGGCGCCACCATGTGTTTCCACGATAACCTTCGACGCTCTCGTCGGACAACCCTCAAAAACTCTAGGGTTTTCTTCCTGCTATTCAAGGTCGTTCAAGCAGCTCCATAAACCGTGTAACGTACACACCATCTTGCTCCCGCGGGTTCTTATCTGGTTGTCTTGCTTTTGCTTCTTGTCTTTGTTTTGTTTTGTTCTTGTTTAGCGCTCTTGAAAAATTTCACTTTTGATTATTCTAGGTAATACGCATCAAATAGTGCCACAAGCAGAGCAACCCCCCAGAAATGGTGCGTTTAAAGAGCAGATACATCCTATTCGAAATCCTGTACCCTCCTACAGACATCAGTGTCGAAGAATCCTTGTCCAAGGGCGACATTCTGTTGTCGCACCACAGGGCATCGCCCGCTGAAGTATCCATAAAGGCTATAATCCAAGAGATACGACGCTCGCTGTCGTTGAATCTGGGCGACTATGGGTCTGCCAAGTGCAGCTCTCTCTTGCAGTTGAAGTACTTCTCTAATAGGACGTCTACGGGGATAATCCGATGTCATCGAGAGGATTGTGATCTTGTCATTATGGCGTTGATGCTGATGTYGAAAATTGGTGATGTTGGTGGGCTGATCGTGAACCCCGTCAAGGTGAGTGGGACCATTAAGAAGATCGAGCAGTTTGCTATCAGAAGGAACTCTAAAATTTTAAATTTGATAAAGTGCGATAATGAGTTCCTGATTAACGACTTTAAGAAACTCGAGAACGAAAACGAAAACGAAAACGAAAACGACACCGATTAGAATATATATGTAGATGTATATGCAGTTATATTTTTTTATGTTTTAATGCAATGCCTGGAAAGGGAACAGACCGCCGCCCACTATTCATTTCTGAACCCCATATTCATCAGGTTTGTCCTTGGATTCTGCTTTAGTGAACTGAATGGGGCCATGAGACCCGCTGGCACCTTCGCTTTTCGCATTGACCGCTTGGTCCAGCTGCTCGTAGTTGGTCTTGTATATGCTGTCGATGTCCTGTTGAGCAAACAGCGGGTTGTCGTACACTTGGTCCTCGTGTCTCTTGGAGGAGGCATTGGCACCTCTGGTGAAAAACCTCGAATCGTACTGCAGGTCGGGCTGCTCTGAGCGCCTAGCAGCGCCCAGAATCACTTTATCCGACACATCTCTTCCTTGAGAGTAGGCCAGCTCTTTTAGTCTAGCCACTGTGCTCATTTGCTTCTTGGGTTTCACCACGGCCCCCGTTTGAGGGGCTCCGTGGTGTTGTCTGGCTCGCTGGCTCAACTCTTTCAACTTAGATTCCTTGGCCAACGCTTCTTGTTCCATAGCACGTCGTTTCAAATCCATTTTGGACTTGATCTCTTGTCTGGCTTTCTTGTCAGCACCTTCCAACGCCTCGGATAGTTTCATAAACCCATCGTTAATGACACGTTCACCGTCAGCGGCTTTCCCCACACGTCTTTCCAAGGCCACAGTATATCCATTGGGGTTCTTCCAGTTCGAAACAGCTGCTGGTATCTTCCAGTCATTTGGATCAGCCTCACCCGTTTCATTGCTACCACCCATATGAAGAACGGGCACCACTTCATCACTTACCGTGGGTGCTACCACCTTCCTGGCCTTTTTCCCAACAAACCTTGGCAGCAATGGGTCCATTTGCTTAGATACCACTTCAATTTGGCGGCCGTTATCCAGTGTTAGACTGGTGGGGGCTTGATGTGTTTCGGTTACGTATCTCGATGAGGCCTTGTTGTTTGAACTCGACAATTTTGCGTTCACCAGTCGCTGAATATATGACTTGGTTCTTGCTGCACATTCTTGGATGTCAGTTTGGGTTGGTAGGGGCACTGGTAATTCGAAATTCGATTGTCTCTTGGGTACAAAATCATCCAGCTTGACGCTTTGCGCGATTTCATTAGTTAATATTGCTGGCTCAAGACGATCCGAGCTCAAATCCGTCGAAGTCTGGGGTTGTGAGTGTTTCGGAGGTGGTAGTCTGCTGCTGAACATTCTTGATTCGGGCACCTGGTATGTCGTCTTCAAGTAGCCTCAACTTGCCAAGTGAGACCTTTATGAAGCTTATATCATCGAATTTTTACAGTGGGAAATCTAACTCCGTCGAAAACTACAATAATACGCTAAGATTAAATATTATTATATCGAGTACTTTTAAATCATTAAACAGAAAAAAAAAGAGAATGTGTATAGTAGTAGGCATATTTTTGGGGACATAGGCTGGTGTGGTAGTAGTGAGTGCGTGGACTACCTCAATTTGTTTCTGATCTTAGTGGCTATTCGATGCCCTGCAGATTCTTTGATGTCGATCCCAAATGGCATCATATTAGTCTCTGCATTAGTTTCACCGTTTTCCAACTCTAATCCATCTCGAAGACTTTTTCTGAAGGTGAACCCTTCTTCTTGTCTTAACGTGCTATACTTGGACTTATGTTGTAATGGCTTGATCATTGCTGAGGCAGGTATTGGTGGATAGTGTAACACCGCCGGCTTCTTGTACCACCCCATCTTCGTTGGCTTGGGGTTTTCTGTGTSCGTCATTGGTGGCACACCGGTGAATCTTACTCTTCTGGTCGATATTTCGCCGGCGTTTGATTCCGAATCCAGGTACAATGTTTCTATAGCCAAGGTTTCACCGCCATTCGCTGTCAGAGCGCTCGATGATTTCACTGAGGGAGAGTTACTTATACTCGATACCTTTGGTGAGGGCGCCGACGAGGAGGATACGGACGAGGAAGGCGTAGAGGAAGTTTTGTTCATCAAGTGTCGCACTGTGTCTTGCACTATCTTTTGGTTTAGGGTCATAGTGGAAGCTTGTAAGGAATTAGACCTCTGGTTATTGAGTTTTGAATGTGGCATTATTGGCGGATGCCTAGTAGAACTCAAATATGTTGTTTGTTGTTTGTTTGTATACGATTGTAAAGATGAAGATCTTGGCCTTCTCCCGTTAATTATCTTCCTTCTCTCCGGGGACACCACGCTTTTCTTCATTTCTGCAGTCTTGCTGTTACTATTTGTTCTTGTGGGCGACAGTGAGGGAGATCTTGATGAAGCTGAGGTAACATGCGCCCTTGCTTTTGTTCTCACGGCCTCTAAAGAGGGTTGTCTTGATGGGCTTGCCGAAGACATGGGGGAAGGAGATGGAGAAGAGGAAGCTGACAATTTTGAAATTGATGGCTTTTTCTTTAGCTTGCTTTTCGTGTTCCTAAGTTCTATGTATGCCGTTTTATCTTTCGCCAGCTTTTCGTTCAATAAATCTTGTAAATCGACATCTGCGTTGTCAAAAGCTTTGAAGTTTTTCTCAATGTATTTCCAGCAATCCATCCAATTGGATAGCAGTGTCATGATAGATCTCAATTTCGGTATAATTTTGCTGATGTGATTATTAAACAATTCGATGATTAAACCGGGTTGGAGATGGAAAATAGGCGTTCTCAATAAATTATTATCCGCACGAGTCGTTTGAGTCCAAATCTTTAGATCTTCTTGCAGTTCCCCCAAAGTCGAAAGCTCGTCACTTTGCGGGGACAATAACGCCATCAGCTCATTGATCACCAAATCATATAGGTACGCGTTTTGACTGGACAATCTTGTCTTGACATCCAGAAAATGCTGCTTGTTCGGCAGGAAAATTTGTCTGGAAAGACTGATGATGACACATAGCACAGACAAAACACGCAAGTGGAAGGTGTACATCCTGTGTAAGGTCCACTCCCAATGTGGCAGATTGTTTTGTAAGTTTAATAGGGAAACCGGCCTTGTCTCCGAGAATTTCTGCAATTGGTTATAATATGTTCTCAGAACGGGAAAAATTTTAGAATGAATACATGAATTGAACTTGTCCATGACCTGCCACTGCAACTTGTAAAAGGAGTAGGTTGACTTGTCTTTTATCGGGTCGTTGATCAAGACGGCAAGATCCAGTATCAGTGACATTTCCAACGGGTTTAACAAATCCTCAATGGCCGAAGTGTCTAATGGCAGCGAACGCGCCTTGTAAGCGTCTCTCTCTAGCAGAATTTGACTCAGTTTTGCATCGTATATCTTGATGGCATTTTGCGCAATGCAGGAAAGAGAATTCAAAACCTTCCACTGCAACGGGTTATTATAAATGCACGATTTATAGTGCTCTAGAGGCATCTCCTCGGGAAACATCCAACCATCGATGTCGACGAAAGTTGTCGATAACTTCTGCTGCACTTCAGTCAGCTTCACCGATTGGAACCGGCAAAGTAAGTGATATCTTTTGGCCAATACGGGGTTCACGCTAAATATAGGGCCCTCACAAAGCGATAAGATGAAATTGACAAGGGGGATGATCGTGTACGAGTCGCTGTCCCCCTTCCTCTTCAAGTGCGGCACCAGCACGTTCAACAGCCGGCTCAGCTCATTCAGCTTATAAAGAGCGTTCTTGTACTGAATCACCTTGATATCAAATGAGTCCAACGGAACAGAACCCTTGATTGCCGGAATAGACGCTCCGGCAGCAGCCTTGGCAAGCATTTTTTTCCTCCTTTGCACGTCCACCATACTATAGCACACAACAGTCTGAATCCTCAATGACCGGCCTCTAACTGCACTCCCAGCACTTCTGCAACCGTTTATACATCCCAAAACATTGGTCTTTATTATGCTTCTTCCCGCTCTTTTACCGGCAGCGGCCGGGTAGTTGCGCCTTTTAAGGGTCTTTCTTACAGCATCTATAAGAAATATCGCCAGCTATTAGTTCATCAGTACTGTTTTGAGCAGAAAACGGAAGCAAAGGCAACGTATCCAGCATCCATGTCGTCGTCTACTCCCTTTGACCCTTATGCTATGCCCGAGCAGGATGAAGAGCGGCCTCAAAATGTTCAGTCCAAGTCCAAGACTGCTGAACTGCAAGCTGTAAGTACATAATAAACCGCATAGAGCTATCTAGTAAGAGGCGTTTTACTAACAGTATATGACACTATCGTATATACGTATACTTTTGAATGTGTCGTTCTTTTCATAGGAAATTGACAATACCGTGGGGATAATGAGAGACAACATAAATAAAGTGGCGGAGAGAGGTGAAAGGTTAACGTCTATTGAGGATAAAGCCGATAACCTGGCTGTCTCCGCGCAAGGTTTTAAGAGGGGTGCCAACAAGGTGAGGAAGGCCATGTGGTATAAGGATTTGAAGATGAAAATGTGTTTGGCCCTCGTGATCATCATTTTGCTTGTCGTCGTCATCGTACCCATTGCTGTTCATTTCAGTCGATAAATCACTCGTAACTTTTACATAGGCTTTTTCCACACGTACTAAATATATAGATAATATGCGTATATGTACTTTGTTGTCTCTATTTTAAACTTAATTCTATAATTTTATTGACGATGGCTAAGCCTTGTGCGTCGAAGCCACGAGGGATCTCATCGGCCCCATCGTGCAGATGCTTCTTAATAGAGTCGAAATCGTTGGTGAGCATGATCTCCATCTTTCCAGGTAATAACGAGTTTTCTCTCTTGACCAAGTTGGCTAAATAGTTCAAGATTTCGTTCGGTACGCCGGCTTCGTTCTTGCTGGTGGGTTTGTACTTCAACAGGATCGCTTGTATTTGTGCAGGGTTCAAAGCATACCAGAAATCGAATAGCAGTTTGAATTCCTTTAGGTTGCTTATTTTGAACTGTAGGAGCTTGACACTTTGAACAGTTTGAATAAGGTTAGAACGCGCATCGTCGGTTTTTGGCTCAAACCATGCCATTAACTGTCTGATGTTCTTGTCCACCTCGTACCCGTATTTCCAGTTTAATGTGGGACATTTGGTTATTAGGTCGTTGAATAGCATTACGTTGAAATACTTTGAGATGTCATTGTAAATCTTCGTACGCACTGTACCGTGGACTTTGAATTGAAGCATAGCTGCATCGAAATCATTTAAAAATGCCCGTATCTCAGCAAACTTTTCACCACTAGGGGTTGCAAACGTGCCTTCGTTCAACACCAGTTCACTGATTTTCATGTTCACTGAAACTTGTTTCATCAACTTTACTAGCCAAATCGAGTAAATCTTGTCAAATACCCTGACCGATTCATTCTCCAGCTCATTCAGATATACTAAAGTCAGTCTATCTTTCTCATCCTTGCCATTCCCATCGTACAGTGTTTTCTGATTTGCAACAAACGGCGGGAATCGCGAAAGATTACTTAACCAAAAGATACCGCCCACCATGGTTTTGTCCCTTGGTAAAGTCATAACAATGCTTTCAAAGGTCAACAACACCTTTGACATGAACTTGCTGGTTTGGATCAGTAACCCGTGTCTCACTAGACTGTTCACAATAGTACTGATGGCTTGTACAGGACCCAAGGCGCTGTTTTCATCTAATTCAGAAACATTAATTTTTTTCAAGAAACTTTCTGTAATTTCTAATGTGTATCCATTCAAATCCATCAATAATTCTAGTAAATCGGGATTCCCTGATTCTCTACGGATCACATTGACCAACTTTGATCTTTTCTGCTGTCCTGTGATTCCTAGACCTTTCATTTTATCATTCTTGCTAGTGGAATAAGTAGCAGTAAAATCCTGCGTTAATACATTTTCGATAAACGATAGTTCTTGCTTCATCTTATTGACCTCATCGCCTAGACTTAAGAATTTCTTACTTTTGCTAGCAGTTGAATTTTGTCTATGCGAACGGATCATAGCAGACTGCTTTTTCTTCCTCTCCTTTAGATTGTTTTGTTCATCCAAAGTTCTCATAATTTCACCTTGTAAGGTTTTTAGCTCGAAGAGCTTGCTATTGTAACCGCTCACTAGCATTTCGTATTCGTGCCTTTCCTCAGAAGGAACATTGGATAAATCACCGTGTAGCAATTGCGTTAATCTTGTATATGAGTCATTTAAGGTTTCTAAACCCAAAATGAACGAGTTTCTGAATTCAATAGCTTCTTCTAATAGCCCGATTCCATAATTTGTTTTAATATTGCGTTCCTCAGCTTCCCTCTTCAATTCTGTATATTTGTTTTGTGCCAACTGCCTTCTTATGACGCTCTGCATCAATACGGAGCTCTTTTTCATTGTTCTGTAATGCATCTTGTGTCCGTACGATCTAATATGGTTTTGGATGGTAATTGTAGCCATGCGTGTAAATTGTTTATCTACATATTCGAGTATCAATTTTCCTTTACAGGTACACTGCAGTTTTATTACCTGGCTAACAGCGTCTTTGAAGTATTGATGTTTCCAATGACCTCTGATGTTGGATTGGATTAAGATGGCTGCACGTGTCTTTAGTTCACGATCGACCCTTGCACGAACCAAATGACTTCTGATTTGATTTTGGCATCTCCTAATTGATAATAAAATTTGCAAATATTGCTTTCTATGGTATCTTGCTCTCATCTTTTTTTGAATTAAAGTGCAAATTTTAGTCATTATATTGGTCCTAATTTTTTCCAAAAATGCAAGCATTCCAGCTTTGAAAAAAATCTTGGTGTTACCAATTTGATACTTGGTTACATCATTGATAGAAGCATCTAATATAAGTTGGCAAAACTCAACGATTTCTTCTTTTGAAACATCTGAATTATAAAGGATCCTACTCCACTGGTCATGGTTTGTTAAGATGTAATATCTTTGAACAAATTCTTCAAAAGTCCATCTCGATGGGAACCCTGCACACGAAATTCTGATTGTTTCCAATACACCACATGCTCTCAACTGAGATAAGACCATTAAGTTATTGAATTCCCAGGATGATCTCTCAGAATTTGGTTTTATGCAACGAATATAATGGACATTAGTGGAATTGATGATTGCCATTAATTCACTTAAGGATTTTTTGAACATGGACCCCAAAGTTGGCTTCTTTTGACTTAGTCTTGTTGGAACTACTGTGGTTGTTTTGGCATCTTGTTCTTGAGACGCATTACTTTCCTTGGTGTCTCTATTTTCCAAAATCTGCTTGAAAATTGGGTTTGTTGTGGCTTTGAAAACACACAAGTGACCCATGGAAACACTGTCCCTATTTTTTTCAATGAAACCTTCCACTTCATATGCGACATCAATGGCATAGTGGCTCACTATGAATTTAGTCTGTCCAAATCTGGGTTTAGAGAAGACTTGGTTAGAGGGCGGCTTGTTGAAAGTGGAGTATAGTTTCGAGGTCCATGATTCATCGGAACCCGATGGTAATCCACTCTCTTCATCTAAAAGGGAAAGTATACCTAGCTTATTTTCAATCAAATCTATGCAAGGTTGGTTATCGGTAAATTCGATGAAAGACCATTCGATTTCTTCCCTAACGTATTCTTCTTGCTCTAATTTGAAAACGTGTTGATTGAACTCTTGTTGTAATTTTTCATTAGCATAGTTTATACAAAACTGTTCAAACGAGTTTTTTTCAAAATGCTCAAACCCATAAATATCTAGGATACCAATAAAGGAAAGAACCTGGTCTTGTTGGTCCAGTTTAGGATCGTATAAGGTTTTATTGATATTATCTACCAACCAATCAAAAA
This sequence comes from Saccharomyces eubayanus, assembly GCF_001298625.1. Lineage (NCBI taxonomy): Eukaryota > Fungi > Ascomycota > Saccharomycetes > Saccharomycetales > Saccharomycetaceae > Saccharomyces > Saccharomyces eubayanus. Next base: position 64,334 of record NC_030976.1, read on the forward strand.
GCGTAGAATAGATGAACTTTGCCACAGAGTCCTTGGCAATTATTGCCTGATTATAATTTAGGTTAGTGATGATTTTTTCAGATCTGGTGACAATTTGCTTCTTGACAATCCATTTGGCAAACTCGACGGAATCGATTCCTAGTAATTCACACGCAATTTGTAAATTTGGTTCATCAGATGACAAAGATGCATCGTTTCTTGTCATTTTCATTTCGATGTTACCAATGTGTAACAGACCTGCAAGGACCTTGAAGATCTCAAACTGAGTCTCGTGGTTTATGCCGACCAATGACAGGGCATCGGTTGTTATCCGGTATTCTTCTGCATCATCTACACCGACTATATCCGGTTGTCCACCCTGATTTGTATAATGGTAGTCTTTGGCAGATGACAAATGCAATTCTTGTTTCAAGGGTTCTGGTAAACCTTCCAACATTTGATAGAAAATATGGTAGTTCCTTTCTGTTTCCGGTTGGTAAACCAATCTGGATTTTTCCAAAAGGTATGTCCTGATCTTGGACCCTCTGATAGTGGTATCGCCATCGAATAAAATTTGCAAGTACTTACCGAACCGCGATGAATTATCGTTTCTAATGGTCTTTGCATTCCCAAAGGCTTCCATAATGGGGTTCGTAGCCAGAATTTGGCTCTCGATCTCAGACATCTCCATTTTTCCTTCTTGATCGTTGATTTCTTGCACTGAGGCGAAATACCTCATAATGTATTTAGCAGACACGGTCTTACCAGCACCAGACTCACCACTAACGACAATCGTCTGATTGGCATTTTCCTTAGTCATTAACCTGTACGCCTCCTCTGCAATGGCAAAAAGATGCGGTTCCAATTCGTCCTTACGTTTGGTGGAATAGCTCTGTATAGTCTCGCGAGAGTACAGATGGTCGACTYCAGCAAAGGGGTTCGTAGCAATAAGAACAATACCAGAATAAGTGTAAATCTGCGAGTTCAAGTACCTTTTCTTTATCGCATGCAACACCGCAGGTTCGTTCAAATACGATAGCGTGGTCAAGTCATTAGTGGATTCCAAGACAGGAGGGTTTCGCAGTACCGGCAACGTTGGATGGTGACCATCGTCTTCCAAGCTGTCTGTTTYAATGGACACAGTCTCACCGTCCTCCAACTTCAACTCCAAATGGTATGCACCGTCACAAAACTCATTTTGAGTGACTTCACCGCCTATCCAACCTTGTTCTTTGTGTGGATACCAGCACCTAGTACCTATTTCAAAAGACATGCGGGAGAGCTAGTGGCACTTATTTTTTTTTTTTTAGAATTAAGATGAACTATAAGAAAAAGAACAAAAGGGTATCGTATTAAAAGTATATTGTCTCGCCAAACTGGAACAACGTCTTCAGCTAAACAGAAAAAAAAAAGAAGATAGGGCAAAAAAAAATAAGTAAGCAGATGGTTCCCTAGAAATCAAGTAGTTGGGGTATGCAGAAGCAGAACAAAGGACCTAGATTCAAAGATGTGGTGTATCTCAATTGCAATCAGCCCACTTTCAAGATACCCTTTTCTCATCTATCGCTATTATTCTTCGAGATTTTTCAGTTTTTTCAGTTTTTTTCATTTTTTTCATTATCCTAAAACCCTAAAGAATGGTAAACAGCATATTTTGTTACCCGAGCCCAAAATAAAAGGTTACCCTACATTGAATATCAGGGGGTTTATTCCTACCCTGAATTATTAGCGTTCACCCTAACTAATTACAATAAAAGCCCTAATGACAGTTTTTTGAAATAAATTAAGGGGAGCAGTAATAAGGTTTTGTTCCATTGTTCTAGGATCATTGCTCCAAAGTATGAAAGACGTTGAAGTGATCTTGCAGGTATTGTCTAGTCTGGTAGTTGCTCGGAAAATATGCAAAATGCTCAAACTAGACGGTCTTCCACAGACTATAAAGCTGGCGGTGCACGTGGTGCAAGTGGTAACAACAAGGCTGGTATGAACAAAAGGCCTCTGGCAGATGTTGAGGGAGCAGAGACTGTGTTGGGTCACAAATCCTCGGTGGAAGCTAAACCGAATGTGCGATGGCAGGCTTCTCATAGCAATCTGGCTGCGTTGCATGACAAGGAGCAGAGGTACGAGGCGGAGCATCACCATGCTCGACATAAGCTTCATCGCCAAGTTATCCCAGACTACACTTCTGCTTCAACCGCGATGTTTAGTGACTGTATGTTCAACATAGGACCAGAGAAAGTGCGAAGTGTTAGCACGATGAATCCATCAGGACTTTCGCCGAAACACCCTTTCAATATGGGTGAAAAGTTTAAAGGGCCCTTCCCCCAGCACACTGTAGCCTCGAAGACTCACGATGGCGGGGCCATTATTACAGACCATTTCCCCTCTCTTCGGCAGCTGCAGCCCCAGCAGCATCCGGCACATCGCCACTACAAGCACAACGACAAGGACGGCTTGAAATCACCTTCTCAATCCTTTGTGAAGGACAAAAAAAGACTGGTCCATCGTTTTCTGAAGTCAATGGAGCCGTCTCCATCCCCACAATCCAAAGAGCCGTCCAAGTTGGCTTCGCCTTTCAACCCCGTATTAGCTGAGCCTAAGGCCAAGCCCAAGTTCAAGCCCAATCCTAAACTTTCCGAGCGAGCCCCCAGGCGGCATTCACATATATCAAGCACTGATTCAAATTCACAGATAGATATATCGCTACAAAGCTTGCTTTATCATGATCTAGAGTCGTCTCCAAAGCTACAGGGTTCCGGTTCGCTCCTTGCCAATAATTCAAACAGATCCGTAGTTTCCAAATCTAAAGGACTTTCTTCAAGAGACGTGACATCTTCTTCGTCGTCGTCGTTGCACTCATCCTCGTCATCCTCGTCGTCTTCCTCGCTGTCGGCATCCTTCTCACAATCTTTGGCAGTTGATATACTCGACCCCCCTGGCAACGATAAATTCAGTAACTCGAATCTGTCGCTAAACTCCGACGAATTGGACTACTATCAGCGTCACATTGCATTGCAACTGCAACAGACCGAAATTCTATTGAAACACAACTTGAAGGACGTAGTCTTAAAAGACGAAGCTGAATTGACCAAGAATATAACCAACTTCGACAAGATCATTGAGGAGCTGAAGGGCCTGAGGTCTAAGACCATTGGATGGAAAGAACTTATTGAAGAGGACTATCTGATGAACTTACAACAGGATTTCGATAAAGAGAATGCCGAATCGTTCGAATCACGTCTAACTGATACTATAAATACAAACGTTGCCAAATTACAAGAGTTAGAGGAGAGAATGGCATTTTGTAAGGAGAGATTGGTCGCCAGAAAGGAAACGATGAGGAAAATGGAAAGCCTTCTATCTTTGGAGAGCTCTTTGATGATTTCCAAGAAAAATCTAAAATTCATGTACAAATACCGGAACGAGGCTCTTGACCTGGTTTCCCTGGTCGTCATCGTTGTGATATGCTACGTTTTTAAACATATAATATGGCATTAAATAAATAAATAAATATATATATATATATATGTATGTATGTATGTGTATCTTTTTCGCGTATAATCTGTAAATGTATAGACATATTCCTTTTGGCATTTTGAATAAAAAAAGGATGGAGGAAAGGAGAATAGTGTAAAAATAAGTTTGAGGCTTCAACAGAGAACAGTCAATCAAACATTCCAGTCATCGACGAATAATGGCCCCAAGCATAGCAACCGTCAAAATAGCTAAGGACATGGTCCTTCCCCTACGTATATTTGTTAACAGAAAGCACATGCTTCAAAGCAATAATAGCAGTAATAATAATCCGGACGCAACTATATTTCAGGCACCTTTGTTATCAAACAACTCCATCGTTTGTTTAAAATCGCCGAATACAAGAATATATTTATCTCAACAGGATAAGAAGATCCTTTGTGATGAAATCAAGGAGGACCTGTTATTGATCCTTTACGAACTAGCATCTCCTGAGATTGTTACATCGGTGCTGAGCAAAATAAGAATTGGGCATACCATAGATTTCCAAACGGGTGTTTTGCCCAAACTTTTCGCAGGAGCTTGCACGGAGGACACGTTGTCTTCTCATATACAGACAGTAACAAGGCTGGCTAAATTTAAGTACAAGCTGCATTACAAAAACAAGTGGGAACTAGACATATACATCAATAACATCAAGAACATTGCTAACATCAGGCATTACTTGATGTTTCAAACGTTAACAATCAACGGGTTTTCACTCAATGCAGGTCCCAAAACCCTATTGACTAGGAAAATAGAAGCGCAACCACAGGTGCCTACTTTATCAGAAGAGAATGAGGAATCGGGTATATTAGATTTGCCAGTAGAAGAGAATATAAAACCAGTGATAGAATTCAAGTACAAACCCGTTATCAACTTGGGCGAAATTATCGATATCCACGTGTTGCAGAGACCAAGAAGACATAAAGTACGTGTTCAACCTGATCAACATCTAGAAGAAGAATGAGACTGGCGTTTATCTCTTCACTTGTAACTTACTAATGGTTTAATATTATGAATTATATATAAGGGGTATATATTTGGATAAATGTACATTTTTCACTAATGACAATAATGACTTTTCTTTATTTTCTTTACTCTTTTTTACTTCATGTTATTTGTCTCCACAACTCACAAATCAAATGTAAAGTCGTCTCTTGAGGAATTGGCTTTATGAGCGTTCCTAGTATCATCGGCGAATGGGTTTTCAATAAACGGTTCTGTGTTTCCAAAGCCGTCATTTTCAAATCCATTATTATCACTAAAGGGGTTCGCAGAAGCATCTTGCAACTCACCGTACTTACCTCTCTTTTGGGTAGTATCGTACATTCTGATGATCTTTTCTTGACCACCTTCTTCAGCCTGGGAAAAGGCAAACCCTCTTTGTTTTTTCATTCTTTGTACTTGTCTCACTTTCCTGATAGCATTCTGAAATTGCTGGACATGCGGTCTTGAATCGGTTATATTATACTTTTGCATTTCTTGGATAACATGGTATGTTTCCGGTTCGTACATTCTTTTATAATATTTCCATAAGAAGTCTCTGACTAAGGCAAAAATCGGTAAGACAATTAAAGTCAACCAAAACACACCGGACCCATACGTATGTTTAACCACACCGTAATATTCCCTTGAAACGTTAGCGTGTGGGAAAATGGAAGCGTAAATTGGGAAAAATACTAACCAAAATAAGAAGGATCCAGGGATGGCAACTAGAGTAAACTTGGTCCACTGGTTAGTAACTAAAGCGGCTTTCCCCAGAACAATAATAACACTTGTAGTGTAAACAGCTATACCCCAAGACCAATGATCTGCCAGCTCGCCGTGCATGTTTAAGGCAAACCCGTATCTGTAAATCAAAATGGTCCCAATGAAAACTATTGCAGAATGGAAAAATCCATTGATAATCCATCCCCAAAAGATGTAGACCGAGAAGAATTGGCCCTTTTGTCCCAATTTGTATATTTGTGGATAACGCTCAAGTAATCTACTACTAACAAATTGGTCAAAAACTCCAATAACAAAAGGGGGCCAAACAGTAAAAAACAAATTGTAGAAACTCATCGTCCATGATTCCATAATTGATTGACCCGAAAAAGCATTTGCGAAAACGTACCAAAATTGTGTCATGTATAAAGCTGTATTCTTGTAAAATGAATACAAGATTGCCACAGAGATTCTTTGATAAGACCAGGAACCATGGACCAGTAACAATTTCTTCAAAAATCTGAACTGACCAACAGCTATATCAGCAGAGCGGGCAGCTTGCATACCTTCCATACCACTTATACCAACACCGACATGAGCGGCTTGAATCATACTAACATCGTTAGCACCATCACCAATGGCTAGTAATAGCGAGGATGTCTTTCTTTTAACCATTTTTACAACCAAAGCCTTTTGTAGCGGAGACACACGACAACATATAACTGCTTTGCAAAGCTTGGCTACAGTTAGTAAGTAATCTTCCAATTCTGATTCCAGGGCAAAGCTTAATGACTTACCATCAATAACAAGTGCCAAAGTGTTCATGTCGTGCGTTGATAGTTGATGCTCGTTAAGAGCATCAATCTTTTCTAACAAATTCCTTTCAGTGTCCTCTTTACTTTCTTCATTGATGATCAGTAGATTCATATCTTCACTCAGTAACCGACAACTCATACCAATATTGACAGCAGTCTCTTGTTTATCACCAGTTAACACCCAGATTTTGATACCCGCTTCTTGTAATGTGTGAATGGTCTCTGGAACACCATCTTGTAACTTATCTTCAATAGCAGTTGCACCAATTAATAACAGATTTTTTTCAATTAGATTTGCTGCATCATCTAATTTTTGAGCTCTGTTATCTAATGTCGTGGCAGCCTCGTTGTAAATATTATTCCATTCTTCATATTCTCCTTCAGGTATATCCCTTACGGCCAGACATAAGGTTCTTAGACCTTCCGATGCGTAATCTTCCAAATGTCTCATTGTAGCTTCCACATATTCGTTAGCTTCATCGTTTAGTCTTTCCAAAATGACAGTATCTGCACCTTTACAGAATAATTTAATCGAGCCATCCGGAAATCTGAATATTGCGCTCATTCTTTTTCTAGTAGAATTGAATTCGCAAATGTTCAATAGTTGATATTCTTTTTCTTCACCAGTTTCTTCAATTAGTACGGTTACAGAGTTTGGCTTACGAATAATAAACTTATATCCCAAATCCGCACCACCTTGAACAAGCGCACCTTCGTCTGGAGAAGCTGCTTGATATTTAATAGAACCATCGCTTTGGAATTCTGGAATAACGGTATGGCATGTAGCCAATAATGTCAAGAAATCATTGATAATAGGTGAATCCTCGTCAGAAGGATCATTTAGTTTTTTTCTCAAATCTTCAAATTTTCTAAAACCAACTTCAATCCCGTCTTCTATGGTAGCTATTTTGTCCTCTGGTATTTTATCAATATAACAACGTCCTGCGATAGAGCAAGACTTGAATTCCATAATATTTCTAGTCAAAGTTCCCGTCTTGTCACTGAAAATATATTCAATTTGACCAAGCTCTTCGACCAAAGAAGATGTACGAACCACAGTGGGAGTATCGGTTTCTTCGTAGTATAAATCTAAATCCGAACCTATCATAAACGCTTGGTAATATTTTATCAGTTCAACGGTAACAAATAAAGAAATGGGGACCAAATTGGAAAATAAAATCCAAAACGTTAGGAAATCTCTAAAAAATAACCCAGCTTTGTTGGTTCCCTCCAGGTAAAGATAAGAAAGATGTTTGGCATCAGCAGTGGACATAATTACGTTACCAATAGACGAAATCAAAATCAGCACGATCAAGACTGTAAATAATGCAATGATTTGCCTGTTGATAATCTTTTCAACCGCGGTTCTCTTGATGGGGGTTGCAGTAGCATTACGCATCAGTTTGGTTTCATGACCAGTAAATATAACTAGGCCAAATATCCAAGCAGTGTTTCTCAAAGTTGCACCTCTCAAAATCATTTGTTCTGGCGATAACGGTATTTGGCGATCATTTAACGTCATAGTACCTTCATACGTATATAAGCTGGAGTTTGGTTGTTCGGAAACAACCTTCCCTCTCATATTTTTTAAAGTTCTAGAATCGATGAATTTGGCTGTTTCCTCTCTTGACTGTTTGATCTTTAGATTCGTTTCACCATCCAAGTTGGCAGTTTCGATATAGCAAAGACCTTCGGGTTCCGAGGATGACAGGACTATAGTGTCAGCAGGAATAGGTTCTTCTGATTTTACCCTAATTATGTCACCAACACGAATGTCAATCCATCTCTTCTCAACGAAGTCATCTTGTGCTTCCGAGAAGATTTCTGCGGTCGAATTATTTAATTCTTTATCAGAATTGGCTCTCTTGATATCTTCGATACATTCTTTCATGGCAGAGACAATGAGCACCACAAGTAAAGTACCGATGGTGGTGTATCTATTGGTTGGTGAGACGTGGGGCACTTGTTGAATGGCAGATGTGCATAAAAAAAATAGATTGGCATATTTTGAGAATTCTTGGAACAGAAACTTGGGTAAAAATGTAGCAAAGTTATACTTGGTAGTGGATATATGATTATCGCTATAACCAAACGATGAGTTGGCCAGAGAGTCGTTGACATGAATAAGTCGTGGTTCGCCGTTGCCATCTGCATCACCAACATTTTTTCTTAAGATGTATCGGTTGAAAAGAATCTTGATGTCGAACTTGTTTCTCGAGTTCAAATAGCTATCATCGACTTCATTGTTGGTTACTGCATTGTAAGGATTCATTTCGAAGCTTTCAGGCCCTTTCTTTCTTTTGAATGTGAAGGCGTTTTTGAGACCATTACCGAACCTAGCAAAGACACCGGGAGGCTTACCGCCCCTCAAAGATTGCGGCTGATATGCATTCGAGTCAAACCTATTGGCATTCCAAGACGTTTGGTCATCATCGTTGTTACTCATAAATGGATTTTCGCGCATATCGTTCTCAATATTATCATCGTCAGCATCTAAATCGATCGTTTCCTCGGGAAATGCATGGACCGGTGGCACATAATTCGCATTAGCATGTGAGCTTGTAGTCTTTGAATGGGACCCCGAGGGAGAGGTGCTCTCGTCCAAGAAATCGATATCGAAAAGCGTGTCATCTTCCCCAGGTTTCCTCTGTAGAGGCGTTTTTTTATCGTCACTCATGGCAGAATCAAAAAACCAAAGGCCCAATTAATGATAATTTCTTGACAGTATAGTTTCTGGTTGACGGTATCGAATCCTTGTTGCACTTTTCCCTTTGGAACTGTTAATAATTGTTGATTATATGTTTCCTCAACTTAGTGGCATTAAGCAAATTTAGGTTTTTTGCCAAAAAAAAGCCCATCACGTGATCAAAAGTATACCTCTAGCATACATTATCGACGCTTTATTGTATTACTTTGATCAGTTAAGCTATACCACAATAATAATCAATAAAAGTGTCTCTTTAATATGAATGTTGAGTGTTACAGAATGGGCCATTTTACAAATACAACAATATTTATATGTATATGTATATATATATATATATAAGTAAAAAGTTTGAAGGGATGTTTTCTTTTATGAAAAGTTGCTACTATGATACAGTACGTTGCCCAATCCATAAGGAAAAAAATCCTATTTAATCAATGATAAAAATTGGAGAATCATGTAATGTTGTGTTGTGTTGTGTTGAGCTTATTGGGCCACTTCTTGTTCAGCATTTTGAAGTTCGTGCTCCTCTTCGTATTCGATTTCGACCTTTGGACGTTTAGCCTTAGCGCTAGCGGTCTTCTTACGTCTCTTGGAGCTATCCTTGTCTTCATCGTCACTGTCGCTATCGCTATCGCTTTCGCTTTCACTGGCACTTGATGCTTCTTTATCAGAATCGGCTAACCATTTTTCTAGATCGTTCACGTCGACGTATTCACCTTCACCGTCGTCTTCCACGTATTCGACCTCACCGTCGTCGCTCTCTTCTTCTTCTTCGTCCCAGTCTTCTTCCTCGTCTTGGTCGTTTTCTTCTTCCATTTGACCCATTATCTTTTTCCAGACCTTTTCGTCCACGTTCAATGGCTTGTCACCGTAAGCACCACTCTTCAATCTGTCCATCAATTCCTTTTCAATTGCCTTTTCGATCTTGGCAGCCACCAATGCCTTTCTTTCTCTGTTCTCTTCTCTTCTCTTGACCTTTGGTGCCACACCAACGTAATGCCTTTCATCTTCCCTTAGCGCCAAACGTCTCTCCGTTATCATGACCTGCGTCAACTTGGTAAATCTTTGCTTACACTTGTGACGGAAAAACTTACTCCAATGCAGTAGATGTTCGTCGATCTGTTGTAAGGCCTTGGAATAATTCTTGGATAGTTTGATTCTTTCCCACAATTTGGCAGGGGTATGTGCTCTCTCTGGCGTCTTCATATACAGGTACAACTTCCCGTTATCATTCTTTACTGTTGCATACTTGGAGTTGGCTAACGGGCATGACTGTCTGGTACACAACCCGGTGACGTTATACTCATTTCTACAGAAAGTTTGACCACTAGGTGTCTTGATTCTATGGGAGCAGAAGCTCTGGTTGATCACTTGCCAAACAATTTCGTCAGACATATTTTCTCGTTATATTTCCACTTGCAGCTACCTGTTGACAAGCTAATCTAAAACTAAAGATGACGGTAAGTGCATCATCTGCCTATATACCAATAGGTTTTTTCAAATTTTTCAAAAAGCTCATCGGAAAATTTTTCAAAATAAAAAAWAAAAAAAAAAAAAAAAAATAAAAAAAAAAGCTCATTACCCGCCTGTCACCATACTTTCGACTATAATAAGCTCCTAATCATCGCATCCATGCTTTTGAAACTCGTATTCTTCTTCCTGAGCCATGCATGTTTTATTGTCATAGTCTGCTTTGATTTATCTACGATGAAAAAAATTATATGCCTTTTCTATATATTTTATATGCTAAATGTTTACAAAAGAAAGAATTTCGGGGATATTAAATGCTCGTTTTGCGGCGTGTGTTTCATGTGGATAGTTCCTTGATTTCCTCTTGTGATAGTGTGCTAATGTAAACGCATTTACTCAGTAGTTCGTGGTTAACTTCGAAAGCGTAAAACTTCGACCATTGAACTCTCTGAATGAAATTCTTTACTATTTGAACGTTGGTGTCAAATTTGTTGTAGTTCACGACTTTATCTTCCAAGATCCAGTCCTTCTTTTCAGAGTTTGCTGACAAGTCCGAAAGGTACACGACGATGAAGGGGACGCAGCCTACCAGTGGGTTTACTGAGTTTAGCAGATTTCTTATCGCAGAATAGTTCCTGTCTAATGACGGAATCTTCTTTAGTTCTTCCCAAGTTAAAAGATCGCCTGGCTCGATCAAACGCCAAGCGTCGGTAAACCTTTGAACAACCGATGAACTTAAAGCCAAGATTATTTCCATCAGTGTGTTGAAGTTTTGAAATTTTTTACAATGGTCCGCAACATGAATAAATCGCTGAATGACATTTCTTTTCATTTTGGAGCTTTTGGTAAGAAGAATCTCTGAAATAATCCAGTCCACAGTCAGGTTGAACCTTGAAATTGCCAAATCAATCCCGGATAAAGTCTCATTTCTCACCAGTAGTTGTAACCAGCTTATGACTTGTGGGCCTTCGTGTCTCATCTTCAAGTCCAACAAGTCTTTCCAATCTATTTCACCCAAAATCTCCTTTTCTATCAACGTCATTTGTTGCGCCACAGACAGTGAATCATACATTAATATGAAGGGGATATGATTTTCATTGTTAGACACCATCAGCCTCGGATCTTGGATCTTATACTGGCCGATCAGTTCTTGGATTTGCGCTGCTTGGACAGCGATATCATCAGCATTGGGAGTGCTGTTCTTTTCGGGTGAAGAGGAAGCAAAATCGTCCTTCTCTGGTTGGTTGGGAGTAAATGGAATGTTCATTATCGTTTGTCTCCTTCTCTCGATTAATAACGATTTCCGTTTTTCTGCGGGACTATTTGGGAATGACGGCAATTTAATGTCTAGCATGTCCACTTCATCCGCCAATCTGTTTGTTTTTAATCGAAGAGCATCACTACTCTTACTCTTTTCTGGCTTTCCAGATGTTTTCGCATATGTTCCTTCCAATTTCATCAAGGCCACTGTGATGGGGTCATCATTAATTGAATCATCGGGCATATTGGCAATGTCGTTCAAATCTTTCTTATCTAGTGTACCCGCCAAGGCTGGTTCAGGATCGGCCGTTTGTGTGTTCCGACCGCTTGATGTGTCATTGATCCCAAGATCATCCATTGTTAATATGCTTTCTGCCACGTGACTATTGGTATCATTTTCATTCTTCAAAAATTTACTTTTTAATTCTTCAACATTTTTCGCTGGCGAAGCAACATCAATGCTACCATCATCTGGTGAGAAGAAGTACTTGTTGTTTTTAGCATGGTGACTTGGGCTATCAAGATCATTATTAGAATCACTGAGGTCAATTGTTTTCATTTCATGCAAAGATGATATATTTGAAATCAGGTCCTGATTCCCTCTTTGATATTCTTCTCTCAAATCTATCCTTTCATATTGCATTGGTGTATCTCTAGATGTTTCAAATGTTTCCATTGTACTGCCAGTGGTAATCRAGTCTAAATCACTTACAACAGATTGTATTGTAGGTGCCATGGACAATCTGATTCTATTGGATTCACTCATCACGGTACCGTTTGCCAATTCTCTCTGCGGGCTTCTAGTTTGTTTTATTGGGCTATTGTTCGAAGATTCAAAAAGCTTACTCGTAGACACACTGATAACGGTGGATGATGTATCAGAATATATGGTGACATCCTTATTATGTTCTAAATTGAGAGGTTCGACCTCACTTATTTCCTCTATAATGGACTTCGAACTGCTTCGTACAGGATCTACAATGGTTAACTGTTTTGTTGGAGTTATGGCTATACTTTGGACTCTAGCAATACTAATTCTTCCACTAGCGGGTCTAACGGCTGCTTGTTTGATCCCACGGATGGATGGGGATCGTTTGTTGATTTTGGTTGAATCACAATTATCTGAGTTTAATGACGCATTGACGAAATCTTCGATTTCTTTTTCTTTTTTGCGTGATGTTTCATTACGTTCGTTATTACAATTTTCAGCTTCCTCGCTTGTATTGCTTTCTTTTTCGTCACAAATTTTCTTGTTGCCTAAGGACTTGGTATCTTCAAATGTAAACTCTCTTAAATTTAGAAACCCGGTTTTGGTCTTCAATGACGGAGTATCCATGGTATGGTTGACATTTCTTAATTTTTTTACTACAATATCTCTGGGAGGAGAACTGGATGACAGCTCAGAATCGTACGAATATGTGGCTGATTCGTTATCATCCCTGCTGTCATTTAGGGGTGACGATTCTTTAAGATCAGGTAGAACATTTTTCAAAGGTGAAGATGGAATGCTTTTTTGAGATTGTGAATTGTTTTTCCTTCTTGGCGTCATACTTGAAGTCGTTTCTGAGTTATTCTTTTTAGTTTCATGGAAGAGTAACCTTTGAGGTCCATTCTCGTCCACGTGTGAAGTACCTGTATCTTTATCAAAAAGTCTCATACTTTCTGTTGAGTAATTGCCATTTGCTTTATTGAAATAAGCTGCGGTGACACTTTTAACTTTTCTTCGTTGCAGCGCATCATACGAAGGGGACGGTAGTGTGTTAGAATCATTGTTCTGTAGTTTCTTGTTTAAGGTGTTGGTTAGAGAAATGACGGATTGAGCAATCGAGCTCACAGTTTGGTATAAATCCAAATTGTCCATGGCGCTAAAATTATCGTTGCTTGGTTTAAAGCTATTTCGTTTTAGAAGCTTAATATCATTTATACGTTCTTGGTGTGTGCCATCCATCTCCTCTGTAAGATATTCGTTCCCATCTGTGTGTGTTTGGATTTTTTCTATTAGTTGATTCTGTAAAGTTAGCAAGGATTCCACTTCGTCTATAGTTCTCGCGCTCAAGATATCAAATCTGGAAGAGTCAGAATTGGAAAGTTCTTCTTCTTCTTCTTCTTTGGAAAATTTCCTATTAAGAGACGATATTGACACAACGTATTTGACAAATGCATCCATTTCTGGTTTTTGATTAGTTTGGTTAATAGTGTTCATAAATTTTTTATCATTGCTGCTATCATTGCGGTTATGGTTTTTCATCCACTTGGCTAAAAGCCCGAGGGCACTGCGGTGTAGCAATGACATTGAAGATGTATTAGACCTGCTGTTGCTGTTGCTATTGTTATCTATAGATGACACCGTTGACACCCCTTGTAGTGTTCCATTTTGTTCATTTAGTTCTTCGGGAAGATATAGAGAATTTATGATGAACTCAACGTTTTTGGCCGGTGTGGGAGGCATTATCTTATTCACTGCATATGATGATGGATAGTCTACACCTTTCATAAGTGTGGAAACAAGAGTCACCTTGGATAAACGACTTATCTTTCGGTTGTTCTCTGGTATTTTGTCACTTTCCATATCAATGGACGGTTCTTTCACTGTTCGGTGCCTAGAATAAACGTTTGATGTATTATCAGGGAATAAGAGCATTGAGGGGGTCCGTTGGCTTTTGGAAGATTTCAAGGACTGCTGGTTATCGGGTAGTTTGAAAATATCTGAAGTTTTATATAGTGATAAAACGCTTTGATTACGGAAATCAGGGCTAGCAGCACTTTGTCTTGCGTAAATACTCAGTCGGCTTACTCTTCTGTGCAAACTTTCCAGTTGCGTAAAATCCCTCAAAGAGTAGTGTAACCACGCTTCAAAATCTTTTTTATCAGGTTCGTTTAATTTTATGTTCTCCCAAACCAACTTGGAACAGTGTACCCAGTTTTTTTTCAGGTTGATCAAACAACTGGAGATTATTTTGGGATAATGCGAAATATGTCTATCGTTCAAAAATTCGATCAACCGGAGCCTCAATGTGATGTTTGGTAAAAAATCTTGAACAAAATAATTCAGTATGGAATGCCTCAATAACACAAACGTTCTCACTAAAGCCACCTCACCAACCTGCCTTCTCTTGGCCTTTGCCTCATTTGTAGTGATCTCCCGAATGCACCATCGAAACCTGTAGATGAGCAAATCGTGTAAGTCTTGAGGTGTTATGAAATTTCTATAAATGAGGAAGAAATCTGCAAATGCGCTGTAATCTACCCCTTCCAAAGGAGAAGAAAGATGTACAATTAGAGCGGGCAAATCCGCACTATTCACTGGCTCGTTTGCAGATCTTGGCACGGTACCACACTCATAACTAATAACATTGGACGATGGGGTCGGGTAGTAATCTTTCTGGCTGAATATTTCCATGTTCAAAGCAGCAAATCTCTGAATAACTAAAGATGGTAGCAAACAACGAGTTTACCTAAACTTAAGAATTGATAACACGTGTACGGTTGTGTTGAGGTGAAGTCTTTAATCGAGGGCCAATCCTCTGTTTACAGTTTTTTTTTCATTGTTGATAAAAAGATCGAGATTTTCATTAGTCGCGAAACTGAAGAAAAGAGGAAAAAATTAGAAGGGTAATAACGACGACCTGCATCGTGAAGGAAAGTAGAAGTAGTAGTGGATTGACCATTTAAAAATGTTTATCGAGATTCATTATATAGCGGTGTATGTAGATCCACTTCTTCGGCTGGTAAGTATATAAACTTTTTCTTTTTATTTATGTATTTATACGATGTTCTTTATTCATGCTTCTTGTTTGTCAACAATATCCCAGGTGGATAGCCAGTTTAGATAACGGAAGTTTTGGCTCGAGCCCTCCATTCCGAATGAAATGGGGGAGAAGTACTGGTAGCAGCCGATTACAAGGGCGATGAAACCAGCGTATAAGACGAAACGCATAATACGGCCGCATTTGGACCTGGACCATTTTTGCAAACCGGCGTCGAAACAGTAAGCCAAAATGATCAATGCGAAATACAATGCCGGCAAGTAGTGGTGAACATACGTGACTCTAGACATGATGACGAATGGAACGAAATGTAGACCCCAGGCTAGTAGCGGGTAGAACCCACCCATTAGGAAAACGTTCCAGCTGGATGGATTGGTCAAGTCAACGTATTGTCTTTGCCATCTTATCAGTAGGATGACTACAGTGGCCATGAATGCTATGACAGCAACACTAGAAGCCCATGTGGAGACCGGGGTACCTAGTAGGAAGTACTTTGGATTATCGTCTCCCCAGCCACATAGTCTCAAACCAGTGTTCAAAGTTGGCCATTGCCAAGCGGAAGAAGCCAAATAGTCGAATTTGTCTGGATCTGGTAATAGGGCGTTATTAGTGGCCATCATGGCTAGGTTCAAATGAATAAAATCTTTGAAGAAATTGGTCTTTGGATATGTGAAGTCTTCAGGTCTTGGTGGTAAGTTTTCGTTTTCATGAGTTTCGATGTTCCACCATGTTCTTTTATCCCTTCTAAAGGGATTTTTCATACAAACAATTTCCTGCTGTCTAAACCCCCATTCTGGCAAACTGTTACCGGTTTGAGCCAAGTAACAGTTCATTTCCATGTTCTTGATACGGAAAGAAGTGGTCAAGGTATGCAACTTCTCTGGGTCTTCATCCCCTCTTTGGTCCATGATTTCGATGACCCAATTGTCCTTGTTGTCACCAACAAAGTCGTCACCGTAACCGGAGACTTCCCATTGTGACTTGGACACTGGTGCGGCGACTGGATGAGTGTGCAGATTTCTACCTGTACTTTTGTGTACCAATCTATAACTGGCACCGGCTTTCAGGAATTCAATATCGGTTTCGTTTTCCGACCAGGATGGTAGGCCTCTTTCTCTGTTGAAGAACCACGCGTTGTTTGCATCTTTGTAACCATAACCGGTAACCTGTTGTTGGTTGGAACCTTCTGGGTAACCTTGTATATGCGAGTGCAATAGGGAGCCTCCAAGAGCCTGGTTTTTGATCGAAACGACGGATGAGCCGAGGGCAATATCACGAGGACCTTGTCCAACATCAGACCCGATTAATCTTGCTTGGAAAAGCGATGGCATGTTAGCATCCCCAGTACCAGAGTGGGATAGTAGGTCAAAATGGATCTTGAAACACAGTAGGAAAATGAGGGAGGGAACGATAATGAGCCCGAAGATTCTTGCCAACCAATGGTTGATGTAGGTTTTCCACGACATGGTTTTGTCCGCCAAGAAGGTCCACAAGTCAATCACAGTATAGATACCGACCATAGTGATGATAAGTAGACCAACCATCTTGACGGAAATCGTACAACCCAGGGAAATACCCGTGATCAATAGCCATTTCCACCATTTTCTGGAGAAGGGCTTGGATCTTTGGTTGTGGAACATGACGAAACTAAAGAAGGATGCTACAGTGAAAAACAGCAGCATGGAGTCCAAAAGAATGAACCTACCCAAAGTACTGTACGAGTTTTCGAACAGAACCAAAACAGTCATCAACCAAACAGTGGGCAGCGAGAATCCAATAGCCTTGGCGGTGAAGTAAGCCAAGGGAACACAGAGCGCAGAAAATGACGCGTTAAACAGTCTCATCTTGACGTAGTCTAAGTAGTCTGGGTAGAGCTCACCGGAGGGGAAGTCCCAGGAGCCATTGTACCCTGCTAAGTAACCGGACAACCCGACAAGCATCTTCCCCAGGGGGGGATGGACATCATGGTAAAATTCGTGTCTTAAGTAGTACGACCCGAACTTACCAAAATGCGCTTCATCCCAAACAACACGGTTGTTGATGCCGATCTTGTACATCCTGGTGAATAAAGCCAACGCGGTAAACACCACGGGCATCAGGATGGCTTCGAGACGAAACAACGAGTCTTTCGCAGCGATCTTCGCCTTCGAGAAATCTTCCATGTTTTGCTCATCTGTACTTAGCAGCTCGTCACTGGCGTTGACGGAGGACGTCTCTCTTTGTCTCAGTATGTTCTCTTGCTTAATATGGGCGGCATTCTTGTTGCTGTACCCGGTAGACGAAGACGTGGACATGATTACTGGACCACGGTTCGAAACAATAAGACAGTAGCGGTGTGGACTGAGCCGTTTTTCTTGGTAAAGTTACTAGCCTCGAGAAATGACCTTCTTGTAACTTCCATGAGAAACAAAAGCTCCAAAATAAACAATACACGAAACGGGACTTCCTGTTAGTTCTTTCGTTCTTTTTTTTTCATATTCTTTTTTTATTTTTTTTCAGGGCGACGTGTCCAATAATAAACTAGGGTGTCACTGTGTACGGTGGATGMAAGTGACGGTAAATCGACCAGCGACAGTAAATGTCAGGCGTTGAGGCTATGTAGGTATGTATCTATCTGATGATGGAGTCGATGACGAAGACGAAGACGTAGCTGAGGATGCTACCTAGAGCCAGACCCGTGGAGACGAAGATGTTGGTGAAGCCACCAGCTGCCTCCTTCTCGTCGTCGTTGTCCAGCTGTTCCGGGACCTTCATGAAGCTCATGGAGATGACGTGGCCGTTGGTCACGCCGAACAGGAACTGCAGGAGCATGTAGCACAGGTCGACGACGACGGAGCCGTTGCGGTCCTCGTTGCCACTTGAGGAGGAGGTAATGGCCGTGAACACCAGGAACAGCGGGATAGCGGCGACCCGCAGCAGGGAGTAGATGAACGTCTTGCGGGGGGTGAAGTTCTGGTCACGGAACATGGGCCAGTCGGCGATGACCCTGCCGTACAGGTCTCCCAGGTTCCACAGCGTGAAGATGAGCGGGATGTACTGTGCGTTAGTCAAGGGTAGGCCCGTTACGTAGGTGGCAGACGCAAACACGGGGAAGACGAGCGTCACGACGAAGGTGGTGAATATGGAAAGCACCAGATACTTTAGCTTGGCGAACAGGACCTCGAAGGGGACCTTTAGTTGGAGCTCTTCACCCTCGTCGTCGTCGCTATTGTTGTTGTGGCCGTGGTCATGGTCGTGGTCGTCATCGTCATCGTCGTCCACCTGGTCAATCCGCCCGACAATACGGATTTCTTCCTCGCTGGAGCGCAAGGACCCTACCAGGACGTCGCTGAGGCGTCCATCTTCCACGTTCCAKCTCTCGGYCACTTTCCTGCCGATCTTGCTCACGCTGAACATCACAACACAAACGGTGACCACGAGCGTGGTCGTGAAGAAGTACAGGAGAATGCCCCCCGTGGTGGAAACAGACGAGTTTTCGATGAACGACAGGGCAAAAAGCACCAGCGAAGGCAGCACCCCGGCCACGGCCTGGCCCACCATCACGCCTTGACTGTACTCCGAACCGAAGACATTGGCTATGGCCATGATACCATTCTGTGTCATGGCCGTCCCCATGGAACTGATGACCACGAGCCCCATGATGAACATGAAGTTGAACCATTTGGGCAAGAGAAAATGCAGGATGGTGAAGAAGCACATGACGAGGAAAACGATAATTTCCCATACAAGCCCGTTCATGACTCTTCTCGAGTACTTGTACTGTCTCCTGGCCAGATAGATATTGAACAGCATTGCGGATATGGTCGAGAAGGACATCATAGAGCTTGTGAAGATCTTGGCCCAAATGGACGTGTCCTTGAAAATGTCGTGCTTGAAGTACTGCGACGCACTGAGAATGCAATTCCATGGCCACAAGAGACCTATCCCTATCGTGAAAAAGGTAATGTACGAGAAGTTTCGTAGTTTTTTCTTCAGTGGCAATGTGTCTAGCGGTTCAATGGACACGGAGTGCTGTCTTTCGTAATCGTCGTCGCCGTCGTCATCCAAGTGTTCGTTGCCCTCTGGCTCAAACTCCTCTCTGGAACGTGGTGGCTCTTCTGCATGCGTATCGGCCAGTGCAGGCTCAGGCGCTACCAGGGTGAAATGTTTGGGGTTATCAGTGTCAGCACGGGAACTCATCTTGACATCTAGCATGCTCCCCTGTATTCAATTATAGATAGTCACCGTAGCGTAAATCACTCATCTTTTAAGATTTCCAGTTTTTTTTTTTTCTTGCGGGAAAATATTTCTGATTACGGTAATAAAATAATAGTATAATGTTTATATAGCAAAAACTGCAAGCTTTGTTGATTGATTGAACGGTTTTTGGTTTTAGAAATACTATAGATAAATATGTATGTAATAAAAGAGATAGAAACGTAAAGGGATAGAAAAAGGTAGGGGAGGGGGGGGTGAAACATGAAGACATGAGGATGTGGTGCCGGTGGGATCGTTGCAACTTTATAATGTGGTAATGTACAGAAAGAAGGAGAGGAAGTGAAGGAGGCGAGTATGCGACTTACACTTTCCTGCTGCCTGTATTCGTCTTCATGAACTCAAACCTTGCTAGCAATGGTATATGGTCACTGGGGAATTTGTCATTGGGGAACCCGATAAACTTATCCACGTACTCAGGGTCCACTTCGCCCAATAGCCCACGCACTCTTAGCGCGTGCGTGGAGAACCATATGTAGTCAATGACGTCTGTGAATGAAGGTGTGAAATTGGTGAATGGCAGCTCTCCGATACAGTTGTAGCTTGATTTTAGGGCCAAATTGTGCGAGAAGTTTTTCTCTGACATGTAGCCGAAATCTCTGCTGCTGCCCTCTTGGTGTACTTGAACGCGGCCTGTACTTATCAATTCGTATACGGCGGAGTTGATGTACGAATTGAAGTCACCGCAAATGAGCACGGGGGATTTCTTGATGTCCTGTCTGGAATTGTGCGTTGTGTCCTCTTTCAACAACGTTTCTAGATGGTCTAGTAAGACACCCACTTGGAACGTCTTCACGTCGTTGAATTTGGGATCCCAGTGTAAATGTGTGGTGACCACCCAAATGGTATCGCCGCTGGAGACGTGCTGAAGTTTCAAAAACAGCGCGACGTTGTCCTTGTTCATAGCGCGGTTCAAATAGTCTTCTGTTCTTTGAAACTTCTTGTGCTTCATCCAAGCACCGCTGAAATCCATGGAGTCTTTGTTGACCAGTTTGAATTGGTCTCTTTTAAAGAAAATACAACACCCATCGACTTTCTTGGAGTCCTTGGAGTGCATGGTCTTTGCTCTTGCCTTTGCATGGAAAATACCGGTATAACCATGTTTTTCTAACAGGGGCACCCAGTAGTCTTCAAACGTCTTGGATTCGACTTCTTGTAAACACAACACGTCACTACTGTATGACAAAATCTGTTCCTTTAGCTTGTTACGTCTGTAATCCCAACTCAATGCCCATGATGGCGTGTAACGGTACATTTTGGGAGTGGCGTAGTGTTGGCACAGAGTGTTGTACGATAGCACGGTGAACGATCTCTTGGCCAGATCCGCGGTCAAGTGTTCCGTCGATTGTTGCAAGGAGTCATATTCTCTTTGTGGTTCCCCATCAGTGTTGATCTCGATGAACCTGCGCTCGTGAGGTAAGGTGATCTCCGGTCTGTTGTCTCTTAGGTAGAAGATCAGTCCCGTGACAGATTTTTCTGTGAGGATCTTCAAAAGCTGCCTCTCCAAGGGATTGCCCTCTACACCGAGAAACTGCAAGTTGCACAGATTGCCGAATTCCCATGGTAGCGTGGTGACCATGTTATCGAAGAAATACAGGTACTTCAACTGGAAGCAGGAGCCCAGTTCCGCTGGTAGCGCGGTCAACCTATTATGGGACAAGTCCAAGACACGCAGGTTGTCCAAACGCTTAATCTCCGGTGGCAGTTCCGTGAGGCCGTTACCGTTCAAGTACAGTCTTGTGAGGAAATCATACTTGAAGATGTTTGGGCTGATGCTGAAGATTTGCAGGTTGGACAGGTCCAGCGCGTGCCACAACTGGTCGTCGTATTTGGAGTCCTTTGGCATGACCATTCTGTTTTCAATGTCGTCGTCTTCATCGATGCTGTACTGGGACAGTTTTTTGTGCTGTAAGAGCGCCAGGTTGGCCTCATCCTTGCCGTTGGCAAACAGCTCTATCTTCGGGGTCAACGGCGTGGACACGGCGCTGTTGGCTGCAGTGCCAGAGGGTGTGCTGTCCCCCGTAGGCTGCTGTTTCTTTGCTGTCTTACCGTCGATGAGAGTGTCGGCCATCTCCATCAGGGCCTGCTTAGTGCAGTCGACCAGTGACTTCGAGGCCTCTGCGATGTGAGACTGCTGGAAATCGGTGGGCTGCAAGGCCGGTGGTGGGATTTGAGGTGGGGGGCCGATTTGGCCCGGGGCTTGTTGTTGCGCCTGTTGTTGTGCTTGCTGTTGCGCCTGTTGCGTGGCTAGGTACTTCTTCATTGCGTTTTGCCTAGCGTAAATGTTGGGCTGCCCCAGGGACTGTGCGGACACCGCAGCCAGATGCAATTGAAGCTTCCAGATGGGATTGTTCAGTAGCGAAGGGTCATCCAAGTGCGGGTGTAGTAAAGGGTTGCTGGCGTTCACGTTGAGGTTAACGGGGGTGCCCACTGTCGGAATCATCCCTAGAGGGTTGGCCGTGGCCGTGGCCGTGGGAGCGTTCATCACCATTCCGCTGCTATTGTTGTTGTTGCTGTTGCTGTTGTTGTTGTTGTTGTTGTTGTCCATGCTCAAATTGAGCATGTTTGTGTTCCCGTTGGCCAATTGATCGAGTAACTGGCGCGAGTTGTTGTTAGCAGGAGTGTGCACGTCGTTGCTGCCCATCAGCCCGGGAGGAGGCATGCCGGAGAGCTGGTTCATGTGCAGCTGCTGCTGCAGAGTGTTCGGTGTACCCTTTCCCAGTAGCCCGGCGTGCTGTTGCTGCTGCTGCGGCTGTTGCTGCTGCTGTGGGCCCAGGTTGGTATAGCCTAGTAAAGAGGGATCGTTCATTAGCGGAGGTGTG
Source organism: Saccharomyces eubayanus (assembly GCF_001298625.1). Taxonomy (NCBI): domain Eukaryota; kingdom Fungi; phylum Ascomycota; class Saccharomycetes; order Saccharomycetales; family Saccharomycetaceae; genus Saccharomyces; species Saccharomyces eubayanus. The sequence continues at coordinate 86,631 of NC_030976.1, forward strand.
CAGGAATGACGTAGATCGAGATTCCCTTGCTGCTGTTCCTTATGCTGTGCCGTTGCAGCTCACTGTAAGGTGGAAACTTTTTCAAATTTTTTCGTTGTTGGCCCGTTTTTCGCAAGAACGGATGATAACAAAAGACTAAAGGGCTATACTTGGATCTACAATGGCGGGGATTCATCGCACGTTGTGTGAGAGGGATACGTATACGTAGGCGTATGTAGCTACTTAGTACTGGTCGAGCACGACCCAGGTGGTGGCACACCCGCCGAACACGCGAGGGCTGGTGGCGTACCGCCCCACGAGTTGCAGCCCAGGCTGCGACCCTCGTTGAGGGCCGCAGTTGCCGTGCTCTCCCCAGCCCCAGCAGTGCACGTCGTAGTGGAGGGGCTCTTCTTGGCTGGCAGTGACCAGGATGCCATGCTCACTGCCGGCAGTGAAGTTGGTGATGGGCACGCCCACGGCCACGGCGTCTTGCGGGAACAACTGGGCATGCGTGCCCCTGCCAAACGACTCCACGGTGCCCTGGCGCCTGTCCCAGACGTGGATCGAGGTCCACATGCAGCGGACCTCGAGTCCGAGCCTTGCTTCTTGCTGCTCGAGCTGGAACCCTGCGGGCAGGCGACCGGATGCGTGCGCCATGCGGCCGTTCTTGTCCACCACGACCAGGAAGTCCTTGCCCATGGCCACGTAGTCCACGGCCACAGACCCCAAATTGCACACCAGCGTGGGCTCTACCACCGACCGGCACTTGCGCGCCTGCAGCTGACACTTGGTGTTGCTGCCCCAGCCGTATACTTGCGGGCCCTGCACCACCACGAAGTTCTGGAAGCACCCGTATACTGCTATGCGGCCATCTGCCGGGTCCAGAACCGGCAGATGGCGCTGCTCGAACTCGTAACAACCGCCTCCTCGCTGCCATACATGGCCACGTGTGTCGACCACGACCGTCGTGTCCCAGCCGCATGCCACGTCCACTACCGGCGCCGGCACCTCGATGGGCGTCCAACCACGCACCTGCTGCAGGGCAGCCGTGCCCTGCAGCTCACCTCGCCTGTTATCCCCACACCCGGCCAGAGTTCCATTGCTCATCAGCACCACGCTGTGGTTCCCACCGCACGCTATCTTCGACACTTTACTCTCACCTGCCAGGACGGACCTCTGCGGCGTGTCCACGTCCTCGTCGTGCGCCAGTCCCAGCTGACCCTGTCCGTTGGACCCAAACGCATACACACAGCTCATCACTGCCCTCCTGCAGCAGCCTGCAACAGCTCCTTTCTGTGCTTCTTCTTCGTGATGCCTGTTGTATGTTAAGGGCTAAAACGGCTGCGTTACCCCCGCCGCCGCGAAATTTTTCAGAATTTTTCACTTTGACAGTTTGAAAGAGAGGTTAAAGGCCCATCAGGCAGTGCAACACGTCCGTTAGAGCAGTGGTGGTGTTGCGATAGTGCTTGAGATTCGTGAGTTTGGCTACAGATAGACACTAGATTTCCCATATTAAAGAAAAAACAGGGAAAAAACACGGTACGGTACAGATCATGAACGGTTCACATTCCAACGATGAGGATGACTTAGTGCAGGTTCCCGAGACGTCTTCTCCGACTAAGACGATGTCGTCGTCTCCCCTGAAGGCGGGGTCGGCGGCTCCGGACGCCAACGTAGCCTCTTTGAGGAGCAGGTTCACGTTCAAGCCCTCAGAGGCCAGCGAGGGGCCCCATATCTCGAATCCTGCGCCATCGGGGAGTCCTGAGGTGGCTTTAGTCAACCTGGCGAAGGAGTTTCCGGACTTTTCGCAGACACTGGTGCAGGCTGTCTTCAAGTCCAACTCCTTTAACATGCACTCTGCTAGGGAACGGCTCACACGGTTGAGGCAGCAGAGGCAGAACTGGACGTGGAACAAGAACGCATCCCCCAAGAAACCAGAGATCCCGCCGCCTGCCAGGAAGACGCTGCCGCTGGCCAACACCAGCCGTCTGTCATCCATTCACGGTAACGGCAACAACAACAAGTCCTCCAAGATCACGGTGGCCAAGCAGAAAACGTCGATTTTCGACCGTTACTCAAACGTCATCAACCAAAAACAGTACACTTTTGAACTTCCCAATAACTTGAACATAGACTCGGAGACGCTGAGCAAGCTGCCCGTGAGTTACAACAAAAAGAGAAGGCTTGTGAGAGCAGATCAGCACCCACAGGGCAAGTCCCAGGTCTCTGCCACCACGCAATTGGGCTCTGCAAGAGAGAAACTGCTTGCAAACCGCAAATACGGCCACCACACCGATGACAATAACGAAGAGGAGGAGGAGAGCATGATGACCGACGACGACGACGACGCAAGCGGTGACGACTATATGGAGTCCACGCCGCAGATAAACCTGGATGAACAGGTCTTGCAGTTCATCAACGACTCCGACATCGTCGACTTGTCTGATCTTTCCGACACTACGATGCGCAAGGCCCAGCTCATAGTCTCTCACAGGCCGTATGTCTCTCTGAATGCGTTTGCGAATACAGACTTCAACGATAAGGACACTGAAGAAGCTGCCTCAGGCAAGAGGAAACGACGCTCGGCGGCCACCGCCAACGAAAGCGAACGGTTGCTCGACAAGATCACCCAGAGTATTAGAGGCTACAACGCCATTGAGTCCGTCATCAAAAAGTGTTCGTCCTACGGTGATCTGGTCAGCACGCAGATGAAGAGATGGGGGCTTCAAGTTGGCGATAACTCCGAGTTGGACGTGATGAATCTCGGTGAAGACGACGACGACGATGATGATGATGATGATGATGATGATGATAAAGACGGCCACAATGGTACCGGTTCTGCGGGTACACACGACCAGCGCAATGATAAAGAGGCGGCCAGGGCCGTGGTGGAGGGCTTTGATGAGACCAGCGCTGAACCTACTCCTGCACTAGAGGAAAGAGAAACACGGACCAGGAACACATCCGAGCCATTGGTCAAGTCGGACGAAGAAGATGTGGATCTAGAGGCAATTGATGACGAGTTGCCGCAATCCGAGCATGAAGACGACGACTACGAGGAGGAGGACGAAGACTACAATGATGAAGAGGAAGACGTGGCATACGGCGACGATGATGACGACGACGATGACGATGACGAATTCGTGGCCACGAGAAAAAACAGACATGTGGCCTCTACCACAAACAGAAACGGTCGGAAACCGATTGTCAAATTTTTCAAGGGCAAACCAAGACTGCTAAGCTCCGAAATCTCACTAAAGGATTACCAGCAAACCGGTATAAACTGGCTGAATCTGCTCTACCACAACAAGATGTCATGTATCCTTGCAGATGATATGGGTCTGGGTAAGACGTGCCAAGTCATTTCATTTTTCGCATATTTGAAACAAATCAACGAGCCGGGTCCTCACTTGGTCGTTGTGCCATCCTCCACTTTAGAAAATTGGTTAAGAGAGTTTCAGAAATTTTGTCCCGCTATGAAGATCGRGCCTTATTATGGCTCCTTGCAAGAAAGAGAAGAATTGCGTGATATTTTGGAAAGAAACTCTGGGAAGTATGACGTTATTGTGACCACGTACAACTTAGCCGCGGGCAATAAATACGACGTTTCGTTTTTGAAGAATAGAAACTTCAACGTGGTGGTCTATGATGAAGGCCATATGTTGAAGAACTCCACTTCGGAGAGATTTGCCAAGTTGATGAAAATTCGTGCAAACTTCCGTCTTTTATTGACCGGTACACCATTACAAAATAACTTGAAGGAATTGATGTCACTGTTGGAATTCATCATGCCCAATCTTTTCATTTCCAAGAAGGATTCATTCGATGCGATCTTTAAACAGCGAGCCAAAACGACAGATGATAACAAAAGCCACAACCCGCTTTTGGCGCAAGAAGCTATCACAAGAGCGAAAACAATGATGAAACCGTTTATTTTGAGAAGACGCAAGGACCAAGTATTGAAGCATCTACCACCAAAGCACTCGCATATCCAATTTTGTGAGTTGAACCCCGTACAAAGGAAAATTTACGACAAGGAAATCAAAACCGTATTAGAGCACAAAAGAATGGTTAAGGATGGAGAATTGCCCAAGAACGCTAAGGAAAGATCCAAAATACAATCTTCGAGCTCTAAGAATCTCATAATGGCACTCCGGAAAGCTTCCCTCCATCCACTTCTATTCAGAAACATTTATGACGACAAAATGATTGCTAAAATGAGTGACGCCATTCTGGATGAGCCTGCGTATGCTGAAAACGGTAACAGGGAATACATCAAGGAAGATATGAGTTTCATGACCGATTTTGAATTGCACAAATTATGTTGTAACTTTCCCAAGACACTGTCGAAATATCAACTACATAATAATGAATGGATGCATTCCGGTAAGATCGATGCGTTGAAGAAATTGCTGAAGACTATTATCATTGATAAACAGGAAAAAGTTCTGATTTTCTCGTTATTCACTCAAGTGTTGGATATTTTGGAAATGGTTTTATCCACTTTAAATTATAAGTTTTTGAGACTAGATGGGTCCACCCAAGTGAATGATAGACAGCTGTTGATCGATAAGTTTTATGAAGACAAAGAGATTCCGATTTTCATCTTATCTACAAAGGCAGGTGGGTTCGGGATCAACTTAGTGTGCGCCAATAACGTTGTTATTTTTGATCAAAGTTTCAATCCGCATGACGATAGGCAAGCTGCTGATAGAGCCCATCGTGTGGGTCAGACCAAAGAAGTCAATATAACCACATTGATTACCAAGGATTCTATTGAAGAGAAAATTCACCAACTGGCCAAGAACAAACTAGCTCTGGATTCTTATATTAGTGAGGATAAAAAATCGCAGGATGTTATGGAAAGTAAAGTCAGTGATATGCTGGAGGACATAATATACGATGAAAATTCGCAACAAAAGGAAAATAAATAAACAAGTAAATAAATAAAACGAAAATAATAATATAGATCATTACGTATTTCTCATCCGTATAACCATATTGTGTAAATTAAAGTGGTGAGGAAGAACAAATAGTTCTAATATTTCTAGTGTATAGTATTGAAACATATATGTGTGTGTATAGCTAATTGATTTGAATTGTAAACGAGAGAAAGGTTGTTTTTTTTTGGGCTTATCTTAGTTTAATAATTTACCTGTTCATTGGTCTCCTGGGGTACTGTTTCAATTTCAATATTAGTTTCAACGACGGTTACGATTTCCGGAACCATCGGATAATCAATGTTCAATAAAACACTACCAATGGTATTTGTGGAGATGGCAAATCCTGCCAAAACTGGCACAGACTCTATCAACCCTGCCAACAATCCAAACGAGGCATATTGGCCTGCATGAAGATAAATGTTTTCACGTCTCTGTAGGTTGTTGAAATTTTGTAAACGTAAAACTTTTGAAAAGTAAATTTGGGCAATGAAAGGAGAAATCAAAACATGGAAAAGCACGGGCCCCACCAGTGGGAAAAATGATACGGATAAGAGAGCCAGAAGAACCACTAGCCCCAGGATGTACTTTACCAACTTAAAGGGGAAATAATAAGCCCAGAAATACACCGAATTAATAGGCACATAGTACTTGATTGGCTTCCCCAGGTGGGAATCTTGCTGTAGGCCCTTCTTTTTTAGGCAAACCTCCACCAAATGGTTGTTGAAGTGGCTCAGTCTCATAAACAACAAAGTGAATACGTTAGCTTGCAAAAAAGAGTGCAAAATGGCAATGAAGAGACCAATGGGACCCAGCACAATCAAAAATGCCGTGTACATTGGCGTGATGGTGGCCCAATAAACAAAGCTCACCAGCGCAAACATTACTAAGTAGCTCGATAAAACACTCAGCATTGTGGTCGAATAGCTGCTCTTGTTGGCGTTAAACTCCAAAAACCCCCTAAAAGGGTATATGAAGGCGCCACCAGTGAACGCATCCTTGAAGAAGTTCATCAAGATGTACTTGGTACGGCCCACTACCTTTGTGAAGTGTTTTTTGTAGACCTTGTCTGAGTACTCATTGAAGGGAATAGTGACAGCTGGAAGCTTCTCGTACGATTGGCCCCCAGTGAACTTGTACACCAAACCGCCAACACCAGCCAACACTAACGAACCCGTGAAACTCATATTCTTGTAGTTTTTGTAGTTGTTCCTGCTGCTGTACCTATCTATCCGGACCGAATCACGAGTGATGGCCAACAAGAAGAGGAGTACAAGTGGTTCGACCTCTTCTTCATCTTATATACCTGTCCAAGTGTCACAAAACCAGCTAAATCCCGTCGCTTATTTTGACACGTGACCAAAATGCGGCGGGTAATAAAATCGAAAACAAGGGTATTTTAAGAAAGTGAGAACAGTAAGAAGTAATTTAGTTGTCTTGGCAAGGGGCAGGGCGACAAACAAAGCAGAGCGTTCGTTGAAGAGCAAACTGACGTTACTGAGTACAATCGCTGGTATTGTTTTCCTATTTCCCTTTTTTTATCTCTTTGTTTCGAGCGTTTTCGTACCTTTCTGGTCTACCACCGCTTTTATTGGATTAGAATCCCCGGACGCCGATACAATACAGGTGTATTTTGATAATTTTGCTAAGTTTTTTCATACTCTAAAAAAGAAGCAGAGCAACTGGGCGAAAGTCTTTCATTGTTCATTCCCATATCCGTTCCTTTTTTTTGTTTGTTTTTGTTTTTTAAGCTCATTCCATTTTGTTTAGTTTTGTTTTGTTCTCTCCCCTTAAATTGCATAGAAGTATAGTCTCAAGAAGTAATGCCCTACATTGGAGCTTCCAACATATCAGAGCATTCCTTTGTTAATTTGAAGGAAAAGCACGCGATCACACATAAAGGTGCTGTTAACTCTGCAACGTCTTTGCAAACACCCCCAAGCCCGGATCAGGAGAACCAGGTCGATAACGAATTAGGAGACTACGACACTTCTTTGAGTGATGTTTCCACTCCGAATAAAAATGAAGAAGACGGGTTTGACCGAAGCATAAAGGACACGTTGGCCAGGTTTGGTAAGACCAAATCACCGCCTGCTCTTGATTTTGAACAACCGAGACTTCTGTCAACAGTGTCTTCATCTGCGGACTCCACGGCGTCTTCACCGTTAACTGATGAAGACATAAAAGAACTAGAGTTTCTTCCGAATGAATCTACTCATTCCTACTCCTACAATCCTCTCTCGCCAAACTCTCTAGCGGTCAGATTAAGGATTTTGAAAAGATCTCTAGAAATCATAATACAGAACCCAAGTATGCTGTTGGAACCCACTCCGGACGAGTTGCCTCCTTTGAAGGATTTTCCCGGTCGTAGAAGAAGTATGCCAAGGGCATCCGCTTCCGCGAACAATCTGATGAATAGAAACAAGAGCCAAATCTGGAACACGACTTCCGCCACTTTAAACGCATTTGTAAATAATACCTCTTCTTCTTCGGCAGTATCATCTGCTTCGTCTGACAAACAGCAGGGCACCCCAGTTTTCCCTAATTTAGACCCAACTCATTCCCAGACATTCCATAGAGCTAACTCTTTAGCTTATTTGCCTTCCATTTTACCCAAGCAAGACCCGCTGCTTAGACATAGCAGCTCATTATTCCGTGGCAACTATGGAAACAGCATAAGCTCTGAAAGGCCGAATTTTAGACAACCGTTTACAGACCAAACCAACACCAACCACACTAGCAGCTTGTTGAATGAGAAATCTTATCCAGAAGAAGAAACATTTCCGTCCCATCACAAACCTTCTATAGATTCACTAAATGAGCAAAGGGCGAACTTGAAGAGCCTTTTGGATTTACTCAACGAAACGCTGGAAAAGAACACTTCCGAGAGAGCTTCCGATCTGCACATGATATCACTGTTCAATCTGAACAAACTAATGCTTGGAGACCCCAAGAAGAATAATTCCGAATCCGATAAAAGGACAGACAACTTGAAAAGAACCTTGCTAGATAGTCTGGCAGAACCATTTTTTGAACACTATAATTTTATGGAAGGCAATTCAACCGAAGATTCAGATGAATTGAAGGAGGAAATCGATGAATTCACAGGTTCCGGAGATACCACTGCGATAACGGATATGCGGCCCCAACAGGACTATGGTCGTATTTTAAGGACTTTCACATCTACAAAGAATTCTGCCCCACAGGCGATTTTTACATGTAGTCAAGTAGATCCTTGGCAATTTAGAGCCGCGAATGATCTAGCATGTTTAGTATTTGGTATTTCGCAAAATGCCATTCGCGCGTTAACCCTAATGGATTTGATTCATACAGATAGTAGAAATTTTGTCTTACACAAGCTATTGACCACCGAAGGCCAAGAAATGGTCTTCACGGGTGAAATTATTGGTATCGTTCAACCAGAAACATCGAGCTTATCTAAAACAGTATGGGCATCGTTTTGGGCGAAAAGAAAGAACGACTTATTAGTTTGCGTTTTTGAAAAGGTCCCTTGTGACTATGTCGATGTGCTTCTAAATCTGGATGATTTTGGTGTGGAAAATATTGTAGACAAATGTGAGTTACTATCAGATGGACATTTATTGTCCCCTTCCTCCTCTACAACACCTTCGTCTGCCTCGCTATCCAAGATGGCCTCATCTCCAATTGCTAATAAACTTGAATATTCCTTGGAGAGACAGGTTCTTGAAAACAGCTCTTTGAAGCCTAATCTAGCCAGTCGCAATGAAACTCAACTTGGTGACTCACGGTCAACAAAGAAAAGTGTAAAGTTCGCTAATGATATTCAAGACGTTAAGAATATAAGTCAGTCATTAGCCAAATTGATCGAGGACGTAAGGAGTGGCGTGGTATTTGATCGTGATGATGACCTCTTGCCTATGCCCATTAGAGTTTCCAGTCATATTAACGAAACAAGATATTTTACTTTAAACCATTTGTCTTATAATATTCCGTGTGCGGTCTCCTCTACTATCCTGGAAAATGAGCTAAAACTGAAGATTCACAGCTTACCTTACCAAGCTGGTTTGTTCATTGTGGATTCTCATACTTTAGATCTGATCAGTTCTAATAAATCCATTATGAAAAATATGTTTGGTTATCACTTTGCAGAGTTGGTCGGAAAATCCATTACTGAAATCATCCCATCATTCCCAAAAATTTTACAATTCATCAATGACAAGTATCCTGCATTGGATATCACGCTTCACAAAAACAAAGGTTTGGTATTAACGGAACATTTTTTCAGGAAAATCCAGGCAGAGATGATGGGTGATCGTAAACGCTTTTACACCTCGGTAGGTATCGATGGGCTTCATAGAGATGGTTGTGAAATCAAAATTGATTTCCAGCTACGTGTCATGAATTCTAAAGTAACTTTACTTTGGGTGACACATTCCAGGGATGTCGTATTTGAAGAGTACAATACGAACCCATCACAACTGAAGATGCTAAAGGAGAGTGAACTAAGTTTGATGAGCAGTGCGAGTAGTTCTGCCAGTTCCTCCAAAAAATCCTCATCTAGAATATCTACGGGAACGCTAAAGGATTTGAGCAATATGTCAACCTATGAGGATTTGGACCACCGAACTAATAAACTGAAATACGAAATTGGGGGCGACTCCGCAAACCAATCTGAATCCACTTTATCGGAACTGGATAAAGGACCCTTGGATGAGGACAAGGACAGCAGTTCAATAATTGTTGGTGATCCTGAGATTGAACACAAATTAGAACTGGCCAAAATTTACTCAAGAGATAAATCACAATTTGTGAAAGAGGGAAATTTCAAAGTCGATGAACTTTTGATAATAAGTAAAATTTCACTATCCCCAAGTGTAGAATCCTTAACAGCTGAGACAGATTCTAAAGGTTCTGTAAAAGGACTATTGCCGCTCAAGGAGAACACGTTGGTTGAGAAAAATGCCACTGCAAACAGTATCGGAGAATTAGGTACAGATGAAGACGGTATCATAATGACTAGGAAAAAATCAGAACTGCCTATAAGTGTATTTTTGCATACCCCTGAGAAGAATATTGGTGCTGAAAAGCATGTCAAGAAATTTACAGATTTCGTAAGTTTGCAGAAAATGGGTGAAGGTGCGTACGGTAAGGTCGATCTGTGCATCCATAAGAAAGAAAGGTATATTGTGGTGATTAAAATGATTTTCAAAGAAAGAATTCTTGTCGATACATGGGTCAGAGACAGGAAGTTAGGTACTATACCTTCTGAGATCCAGATCATGGCCACGTTGAATAAAAACCCGCACGAGAATATTTTGCGGTTACTGGATTTCTTTGAAGACGATGATTATTATTATATCGAAACGCCCGTGCATGGTGAAACAGGATGCATAGATCTTTTCGATCTGATTGAGTTCAAAACAAACATGACAGAATGCGAAGCCAAGCTAATAGTCAAGCAAGTTGTGGCGGGGATAAAGCACTTGCACGACCAAGGCATTGTTCATAGAGATATCAAGGACGAAAACGTGATTGTGGACTCTAAAGGCTTCGTCAAGATTATCGATTTCGGGTCTGCTGCATATGTCAAGAGTGGGCCGTTTGATGTGTTTGTGGGTACTATAGATTATGCTGCACCTGAAGTCCTGGGGGGGAACCCCTACGAGGGCAAGCCACAGGATATTTGGGCTATCGGCATTCTATTGTATACCGTGGTCTTCAAAGAAAACCCCTTCTATAACATAGATGAAATACTGGAAGGTGACTTGAAATTTAATAACACGGAGGAAGTCAGTGAAGATTGTATTGAATTGATCAAGAGCATTTTGAATCGTTGTGTACCGAAGAGGCCCACCATTGACGATATTAACAATGGTAAGTGGCTGGTGATTTAAAGGATTGGTGGTTTTTCGAGCTCTTCAATCATCCACCAACACACATACACATACACTTACACTTACACATACTCATACACATACTCATACTCAAACACAAAGCAATAATATATATATATTTCCTCGTACTTTCTAATATTCCATATATGTAAAAACAAATAAATATGCCAAATGCGGCTAATCAAGACTAAAATATAAAAGCAAACCACATGAACAAATAATGTTTTTACGAGTAGGTTTTTCTGCAATAAGTAGCAGCTGGGAAACACAATGACCACTGATGCTCCAAACTATGCTGGACGATACCCCAGTGGCCACCAATACCTTCCTTGACAATGTAGAGGAGCTTATTACTGTCGAAACATCACCATGGACGGAAATACCCGGAATGCTCTTTTGGCAGGGAAAGCGAAAAAAGGTGAAAGAATAACAGGAGAAAGCGTTAGGGAACCAAAAGGGAAGAGATGGAAAGACGATAGATAGCGACAATATTAGCGTGTAAACCATCTAGACGAGTGCATCAGCTGGTATCGGATTATCGAAGAAGAATAATTGAGTAGTCAAACAGGAGCGAAATATGTCTGGAGCAAAATCAACAACGGTAGCTGCACTGCCCGCAGCAACAACAGCAACAACGGCAAGTTCTAAAGAATCTGGCACAGACGAGGGACTGTACCCCTTGGCTATGCTTATGGACGAGTTAAAGCATGACGATATTGCGAACAGAGTGGAGGCAATGAAGAAGCTAGACACTATTGCGTTAGCGCTTGGTCCTGAAAGAACAAGAAACGAGCTAGTTCCCTTTTTAACTGAAGTCGCCCAGGATGACGAAGATGAGGTGTTTGCTGTCCTAGCTGAACAACTCGGCAAGTTTGTTCCCTATATTGGTGGGCCTCAATACGCCACGGTCCTATTGCCAGTATTAGAAATTTTGGCGTCTGCTGAAGAAACCTTGGTCAGAGAAAAGGCCGTAGACTCTTTGAACAATGTGGCCCAAGAACTATCTCAAGAGCAGCTATTCAATGAGTTTGTTCCTTTGATTGAGCATTTGGCCACTGCAGATTGGTTCTCTTCGAAAGTTTCTGCATGTGGACTTTTCAAATCCGTCATTGTCCGCATCAAAGACGATTCATTGAGGAAAAACATCCTGGCTTTATATTTACAACTGGCCCAGGATGACACTCCAATGGTGAAAAGAGCCGTCGGTAAAAACCTACCCATCTTAATCGATCTGTTGACTCAGAATTTGGGGCTATCCACAGATGAAGATTGGGATTATATCTCCAATATCTTCCAAAAAATCATTAACGATACTCAAGATTCCGTCAAGTTTTTGGCTGTGGATTGTTTGATTTCGATCTTGAAGTTTTTCAACGCTAAAGGTGACGAGTCTCATACTCAAGATTTATTAAATTCTGCTGTAAAATTAATCGGTGATGAAGCGTGGAGAGTACGTTACATGGCAGCCGATAGATTCTCTGAACTAGCCTCACAATTCACTTCCAACCAAGCATATATTGACGAATTAATACAACCATTTTTGAATCTTTGTGAAGACAATGAAGGCGATGTGAGAGAGGCCGTAGCCAAACAAGTCTCTGGCTTCGCCAAATTTCTAAATGATCCTTCCGTTATTTTGAGTAAGATCTTACCTGCTGTACAAAATTTAAGTATGGACGAAAGCGAAACAGTGAGATCTGCGTTGGCTTCCAAGATTACAGACATCGTATTGTTGTTAAATAAAGATCAAGTGATTAACAGTTTCCTTCCGATTTTACTAAATATGCTAAGAGACGAGTTCCCCGATGTTCGTCTGAATATCATTGCCAGCTTGAAAGTTGTCAATGATGTAATAGGCATCGAGCTATTATCAGATTCTTTGCTACCTGCCATAACCGAGCTAGCTAAAGATGTGAACTGGAGAGTTAGAATGGCCATAATCGAATATATCCCTATCCTAGCAGAACAATTGGGTGTACAATTCTTTGATCAACAACTGAGCGACTTGTGTCTTTCATGGTTATGGGATACCGTTTACTCCATCAGAGAGGCTGCAGTGAATAACTTGAAAAGATTAACGGAAATATTCGGATCAGATTGGTGCCGCGACGAAATCATTTCAAGACTACTTAAATTTGATTTACAATTATTGGAAAATTTTGTCTCCAGGTTCACAGTACTATCCGCTTTAACCACTTTGGTGCCCGTGGTGTCATTAGATGTCGTTACCGAACAATTATTACCCTTTATTTCCCACTTGGCCGACGACGGTGTTCCAAACATCAGATTCAATGTAGCTAAGTCCTACGCTGTGATAGTTAGGGCCTTGAGTAAGGATCAGGCCAAATATGATGCATTAATTAAGAACACAATTTTACCCTCTTTGGAAGCACTATGTCAAGATGAAGATGTTGATGTAAAATACTTTGCTAGTAAAAGTTTGGCAGAATGTCAAGAAATTTTGAAAAACTGATATTGGTATAATATATATATACGTGCATACATATGAGTATGCTTAAATGAATAAACTATACATGATAATAACCGCCCTTCGGGGTTTCTACCATCAGTCTTCTACTTTAACACGAATATCATCTTGTTCACTTGGGTTGTCCTCTTGTTTAACATCAACTTCGTCCAAAGAAGCAGCATCTGCGTTTAATTCGGGGCTCTCCTCTAAGAATTTGACCCATTTAGGATAACTCATGATGTTATGCTGGATCTCCTTATATAACTGAGACTGTAAGTCCCAATCTAGGGAATTTCTAGGGTCCTCTGGTGGCAGGAATTTCAACAAATCTCTCACGTTTCTCGACTTGGTGATTATTTGTCCAAACCCAACAAGCAACCCATTGATTTCTGTCCAGAGTCCTCTAGGTAGCCAGTTTTGCAATTGAATTCTTGTTTGGTCCGGGGTCTTGCATTTTTGTGGGTCCACCCATTTCCAAATCTTGGTCAATCTATCTACATGTACGTCAACGCATATACCTTCAATTTTGCCCCATGCCTTTTGTAACGTCAAATAAGCCATTTTGGGCCCCACACCGGGCAGGGCCAACAGTTCGTCTATCGTAGCCGGCACATCACCCAGATGCTGGTCTTGCAGGATTTGGCACGTGGACAAGATATACTTGGCCTTTCTTGTGTGGAACCCGACAGAATGAATCAGCTCGTCTAGTTTGGTCTCCTCAATTCGCAGAATGGCCTCTAATGTGATACCCTGTCTGCAATGCAGTTCGTCCATGCAATATTGTGCGATGTTATACATTGCCATAGCGGTGACTTCATCCTTTGTCTGCGACGATAGCATCACGCCAAGCAGCACTTGCAGCCTATAATCCCTGGGTGATATCTGGTCTTTCGAGATACCGCATTTCAAGGCAACGGTTACTGGGATGGACGAGCCACCGACGATATCAACAGGTGCTAGAATCCGGGACCTCAACACTCGCATCCTAGCGTACGTTTCCGGAAACTTGTCTGGGACCTTTGTCAAGGCGGGGGTGAAGAGGATTGAAGCATCCAGTGGTTTGGCCCACCTGTTAGGGACATTCCCGTTCCTGGCCACGATCCATTCGAAGAATTGCTTATTCGGCAACGATTTGACCCAGTCAATATCCACGGGTTGGGGCACGACCTCTTCCTGCTTGATCTTGGTCTTTTTCGCACTGGTGGTGTGGGAACACTTCGATTCCGTCTTCACTAGCGGTCTCTTCCTCAAAATAGTCATAGATGGGGGGGCAGACCTTTTGCATTCTTTGGTTATGGAGTGTATACGTACGTACATAGAATGTATCATCAAGGAGATTATTGCTATATGATATAAGTCAGGGAAAAATGAAAAAAAAAATAAATTAATTCAGTTACGTAAAACAGGTAGAATATTATAGTACCAGCAGAAGCAAGAGGAGCACCAGTATCAGTACGAGGATGATGACGCAATTCCCGTTGTCCTTGAACCGGGAGGTGTTAAAGCCATGCATGGAGCGGGAAGCCCTATTCAGGTTCCGGCCGTTATTATCGATGAGGTTCTCCAAATCCACTAGCAGCGTATCGTTCTGCGAGACGATCTCGTCATTCAAGTCCATGGAAATGTCATGGGTCCTCCCGATGGACTGGGACAACGTGCCCAAGTGGGAGTCCTGCTCTAGGAGCTGTTGCTGCTGATCGATGAAAAGTTCCTGGTTGGAAACCATGGGTTGCAGCTGCGGCTGCGGCTGCGAGGGTTCATCCTTGTAAGGAGCATGCGTCGAGGGAAACGGCTCCTCATCTTGCTCGTCGTCATCGTCGTCGTCGTCTCTGTAGGTGACCGTAAGCTCGTCATCGTTCTTGAATCGCACTTTCTTTAAAGAGTCTTTGGACACCTCCTCAGCACCGGCAACCACCGGCCTGTGGAACCTGTACAGCTCCCTGTCCAACCCCGGATCGGGGATCTTGTCCAGGATGGTATTGTACCGGGACACCAGCGCATCAGTAGCCGCACACTCCTGCATCGACTCCAGGATGGAGCCCAATTGCCGTTTCAAGGCAACATTGTCGTTCGCCGTGGGGGCAAGGCCCAGCACGGACACAAGCCTTGTTCTTTCTTCGACCAGATCAGAAAGCTGGTCCAGTTCGTAACCCAGCTTCAACACGTCCATACCGTGTGTGCTTGCACATCTGCTTGGCCTGCGAGCCCTCCTCTAGACCACCCGTTCCCTATTGTGAAGTACCAGCCTTTGTTCCTGTTCTTCATGGTTTGCTCTTTCGGGTGATGAAAGTTGGGCTGGAAATTTTATCTCAAAGGACAATATGAAAATAAACTCGAAACTGTGTAGCAACCAAGAAAGAAAGGGAGACGCAGAAGCAAGAGGAAGCATCGATCCCGTGGCAGATGAGTCAGCACACAGCACAGGAGAGTGAACAGACTGCGGCGAAGGAACAAGATATCGATCAAGAGAGCGTGTTGAGCAACATTGACTTCAACACGGATTTAAACCACAATTTGAACCTATCGGAGTACTGCATATCGAGCGACGCAGACACAGAGAAGATGGACAGCAACGAGGAAACGTCGCTGGCCAGCCTGCCGGAGCTGAGGTACGCTCCCAAGCTGGCGAGCCTGGTGAAGCAGGAGACGCCCAGCGACAGCGTGAAACGACCACTTCAGGACGAAGTGGAAGTGTACGAGGAGCATGAAGACACGAAGAAGAAGATCAAGGTGGCAGAGAAGGAGGAAAAGGCCGTGGTGGACGGGAAAGAGAAGAGCGTGGACCTCAGAGACGAGCAGGGCGACGAGGGCGACAACGAGGAGGAGAACAACGAGGAGGAGATTGATAACGACCACGAGCACACGGCGCCGCCCGTAGCGGTGATGCCCTCGCCCATTGAGGTCGAGGAGCAGCGGATGACTGCGCTCAAGGAGATCACCAACATCGAGTACAAGTTTGCTCAATTGCGCCAGAAGCTGTACGACAACCAGCTGGTGCGGCTGCAAACAGAGCTGCAGATGTGTCTGGAGGGCTCGCATCCGGAGTTGCAGGCGTACTACTCGAAGATCGCCGCAATCCGCGACTACAAGCTGCACCGGGCGTACCAGCGACAGAAGTACGAGCTGGCATGCATCAACACCGAGACGCTCGCCACCAGGACGTTCATCCACCAGGACTTCCACAAGAAGGTCACCGACCTGCGCACACGCCTGCTCAACCGCACCACCCAGACGTGGTACGACATCAACAAGGAGCGCCGCGACATGGACATCGTGATCCCGGACGTCAACTACCACGTGCCCATCAAGCTCGACAACAAGACGCTGAGCTGCATCACGGGCTACGCCAGCGCAGCGCAGCTGCGCTACCCTGGCGAGCCCGTGGCGGAGGACCTGGCCTGCGAGGGCATCGAGTACCGCTACCGTGCCAACCCGGTCGACAAGCTCGAGGTCATCGTCGACCGCATGAGGCTGAACAACGAGATCAGCGACCTCGAGGGCCTGCGCAAGTACTTCCACTCCTTCCCCGGCGCACCCGGCCTGAACCCGCTGCGGGACTCCGAGATCAACGACGACTTCCACCAGTGGGCCCAGTGACCGCCGCCCTCTATACCGCTCTTTATTCTTATGTAACGCTACGTAATGCCACCCCCGATTACCATTACCAATCCCAATGGCCACTCTTTGTGTCGTGGCCACCACCTGCTATT
This sequence comes from Saccharomyces eubayanus, assembly GCF_001298625.1. Classification (NCBI taxonomy): domain Eukaryota; kingdom Fungi; phylum Ascomycota; class Saccharomycetes; order Saccharomycetales; family Saccharomycetaceae; genus Saccharomyces; species Saccharomyces eubayanus. The sequence continues at coordinate 103,606 of NC_030976.1, forward strand.
ATCCCGGTCACGTGCGCTGTGCCAGCTGTGGCGCCACATTTTTTTTTTGGCAAATATCCTCGAGGAAAAAGAAAAATTTGTCTATTTAAGCCAGAAGATGCTCTGGTATCGGAGCAGGTGGCGTGGTAGATGGCTGTTTAGAGGCCTCAATTGATCATATTCAACCACATATACCAAGCATGACTCTACAAGAAACTGATAAATTTGCTACCAAGGCCATCCACGCCGGTGAACACGTCGACGTTCACGGGTCCGTCATCGAGCCCATCTCGTTGTCGACCACTTTCAAACAGTCGTCTCCAGCCAACCCAATCGGCACTTACGAATACTCGAGATCCCAGAACCCCAACAGAGAGAACCTGGAAAGAGCCGTTGCTGCTTTGGAAAACGCGCAATACGGGTTGGCATTCTCTTCTGGGTCTGCCACCACCGCTACTATCCTACAATCGCTGCCACAGGGCTCACACGCGGTGTCCATCGGTGACGTGTACGGTGGTACCCACAGATACTTCACCAAGGTCGCCAACGCCCACGGCGTGGAGACCTCGTTCACCAACGACCTGTTGAAAGACCTACCTCAGTTGCTTAAGGACAACACCAAGTTAGTCTGGATCGAAACCCCAACCAACCCAACTTTGAAGGTCACCGACATCCAGAAGGTCGCCGACGCCATCAAGAAGCACGCCGCCAGCCAGGACGTCATCCTGGTCGTCGACAACACCTTCTTGTCGCCATACATCTCCAACCCATTGAACTTCGGTGCTGACATCGTCGTCCACTCCGCCACCAAGTACATCAACGGTCACTCCGACGTCGTGCTAGGTGTCCTGGCCACCAACAGCAAGCCGCTATACGAGCGTCTGCAATTCTTGCAGAACGCCATCGGTGCCATCCCATCTCCTTTCGACGCATGGTTGACCCACAGAGGTTTGAAGACCCTACATCTGCGTGTTAGACAAGCTGCCCTCAGCGCCATCAAGATTGCTGAGTTCTTGGCTGCCGACAAGGAAAACATCGTCGCCGTCAACTACCCAGGTTTGAAAACACACCCCAACTACGACGTCGTTGTCAAGCAACACCGTGACGCCCTTGGTGGTGGTATGATCTCCTTCAGAATCAAAGGTGGTGCCGAAGCCGCCTCCAAGTTCGCCTCCTCCACAAGACTATTCACATTGGCCGAGTCCCTTGGTGGTATCGAGTCTCTATTGGAAGTGCCTGCCGTGATGACCCACGGTGGTATTCCAAAGGAAGCCAGAGAGGCCTCCGGTGTCTTTGACGACCTGGTCAGAATCTCCGTTGGTATCGAAGACACCGACGATCTTTTGGACGACATCAAACAAGCTTTGAAGCAAGCAAGCAACTAGCTTTGCCGCACCCAATTAATTATCTAGGTTTTACATAGAATTTATTCTTTTATAAAATAGTTTCAATATCCGTTATTACTATACGCATCGTGTCACATGACGATTTTTTTTCAAAAGTTGTATATATCATTACAGTACTTGGTAAAGTGTAAATGTACTTGTACTTGTAAGCATACGCATCCTGATGGTCGGAGCTCGCTATCGGAGAACTGACAATGCCTGCTGTGTTGAGAACCAGGTCCAAGGAATCCTCTGTGGAGCAAAAGCCTGCTCCCAGGACAAGAACCAGATCGAAAAGGGGCAGGCGTGGCCGTGGAGACGATGATGAGGGCGAAGAAGATGAGGAGGAAAGTGACGGTGGGTACGACGAAGTCGGTGGCGACTACGATGAATACGCCTCGAGGTCGAAGCTGGCGGACAACAGACCCTTTGAAATAGTAGCGGGCCTGCCCAGCAGTCTGGACGTGCCTAACTATAACTCTTCGCTCACTCATCCATTATCGGTAAAGGACTCTGGGGTTCTTTACGACTCTCTAGTCGGTTCCAGGAGAACCTGGATACACGGCGAAATGTTTGATCTCTATTGGCGAAGACCCAAAAGAATCATTAACGAGGCTACGTCCACGCCTACGCTGGCCCCAGCAATGGACAGCCCAACGTCCGGTGGTATTCCATTGATACGAGATAAGATGCAGAAAATGTGCGATTGTATAATGAATGGTGGACCTCACAGCTTCAAGGTTAGGTTGTTCATACTGAAGAATGACAAAATTGAACAAAAATGGCAGGAGGAACAAGATTCAAGGAAAAGAGAAAAGGAACTGAAAAGGAAGAACGATGCAGAGGCCAAGAAAACGAGAATGGAGGAGAGGAAAAAGCAACAATTGCAGAAAAAACTGGCCAAAGAACAGAAGTTACAACTGCAAAAGGAAAATAAAGCTAAACAGAAACTAGAACAGGAGGCACTGCGATTGAAAAGAAAGGAAGAACTGAAAAAACTGAAAGAGCAAAACAAAAATAAGCAAGGCTCACCTTCTTCCATGCACGATCCGAGAATGATAATGAACTTGAACTTGATGGCTCAAGAAGATCCAAATTTAAACACTCTAATGGAAACCGTTGCTAAGGGTCTAGCCAATAATGACCAACTGGAGGAATTTAAAAAGTTTATCGAGATTGCCAAAAGAAGGTCCGTGCAAGAGAACCTAACCAATCACCGTTCTCCCACTACAGTAGTACGACCCCCAGCCCTGTCTGAAGATAAAAACGTGTCCGAGGCAAATCGACTGAACTCGATAACTTTGGTGAAAAGTACTAAACCCACTACAGCCGAACTCCAGCCAAAGAACGATGAAGATATGAAGAAGCAGCCATCCAAAGAGGGAAACACAACGGCAGATGTTCCCCAAGTAAAAGTAAAAGCAGAAGAAGAAGAAGAAGAAGAGGATGTGAAAGAAAAGGATCCGAAAAAGAAAGAAGAAAACCCCACCGTACCGAAAAGGAAAAGAAGAAACCACTCACAAAAGGAAGATAAGGACATGCAGTTAACCGCATTTCAACAGAAGTACGTTCATGGCGCTGAGATCGTCTTGGAGTTTTTGGAATTTACTCATTCAAGGTATTACTTACCCAAGAAATCCATAGTAGAATTTCTGGAGGATACTGGCGAGGTTCTAATATCTTGGATTGTCATCCATAACCTTAAAGAGATTGAGAAATTCAAAACCAAAAAACTGAAATTGAAAGCGAAATCTAAAACAAAAAAACCACAGGAAGATGATACTAAGCAAGAGCCTGGACTCGAGAAAGAATCTGAGAAGGAATCCGAGAAGGAACCCGAGTTTAACCCTCTTTTCGAAGATGATTGTCCGATCCCACTTTACACCCCCATGACTGTGAAATTATCGGGGATTCATAAAAGATTCAATCAAATTATCCAAAATAGCGTTTCACCCATGGACCAGGTCGTCAAAGAGATGGAAAAGATTCTGGAAACTGGTACAAGATTGTCTGGTTATAATCTATGGTATCAACTGGATGGATATGACGATGAAGCTCTAAGTGAAAGCCTGCGCTATGAACTAAACGAATGGGAACATACTATGAGAAGCAAGAGGCACAAAAGGTAAGGTATACGATTTTTTTTTCTTCTTTAATGTCATCATGATTATATAGCGTTGTATTATTTATTTTTTTAGTTAACTATAGAAACATTTTTTCATTCATCATGTGGAGTATTGGAATTGTATACCAAATTTGGCGGGAAGAATCGGAATATTGTTTTCTGTATCAAGTATCGCTACTGCATCACCACCATTCTTCTCACCGTTGGGCAAAGCCCCTCCAGAACCTTTAGTAAATACTAGTTCTGTCCCAGCAGATATCAAAAACCCCCTCCATTTACCTTCCCATAATAGCTTTAAAGTCCTATCGCGTAATGACGTACTTAGTTTCCAAACACCGGTAAAGATGGAATTGTTTATCTTGTTATCGAATTTTTCAATAGTGGATCTTTCTTCGTCTATTTTTCTCAAAGATGACGAAAATGCATAAGTCAAGTCATTCAATAACTTTTGCTTATGATCTGGTATATCCGATGAAGATACATTTTTGTTGTCAACCGAGTTCAGGTTCGGTACATTTTCATGTAGTAGCGCCGCCGTTCTCTTATTCCCTCTCTCACCCACTGAGTCACGGGCCATCGGCTCTGGTACGTCATTGAGCTTTTTATTGTGGTTGCTCTTAGGTAAAAGATGTTTCCTTTGCCAAAACTCGCAACCAAATGAAAGATTTGATTCAATGGAATAGAGATTGAAGTCGTATTTAGCACAAAATGTAGAGTTTGTTCCTGTCTTGGCTGAATACGTGGAAGATATGTGTCCGAATAATGGGTTCCAAGAAACTGTCAAAGTTAAGGGCCGTCCCGTATTGGTAGAGTGTGTATAATATCTTAAAGTTGTGGAACAACCGGGACTTAAACTGACCAACCCCAACCAAAATTCAGCTCCAAGAGACAACGAGGAATTGTTGTACAATGAAGTGTTAAATTTGGACGGCGTTGTAAGGAAATTGTGCAATACTCTATATCCGCATAATAAATCACTGGTAGAAAAAATCCACTCTTGTAGATTCCGATGAGAATCTCTTTGGAAATAGCATGTTAAAACGTTTAAGTTCTCTCTGAAACTACTGACTCCCTTAAGCATGAATTGAGTTTGCGGGGTGAGTCGTTTTGTTATCATTGCCTCCAAATCTGAGCTTGGATAGTACATTCTACCGTAATAAAGAGATTTCTTAACAAATTTCGAATCATGCAACGCTTTTTTATTAACCTCGATTACATCTTCGCCAATCTTCGTGGTGTTGCTACCATTGCTGCCGAAGTGCAAATTCGGTTGTAAATGTCTATATGTTTCAGTGGCATCTTGTAATGGGATATCGGTAGAGCTACGCATAAACTTCTCTAAATCCTGTGCATCTGAATATAAATAACTCAAGGAACCATTTATCCTTGACCTCGTGGAGAAATCTAAAGAGTTGAATGTGTTAGGAGTAGACTTGTTGGAGATCTGCAAGTGAATTGCAGAAGGAATTTGGAAGTCCAATAATGTTCTCGAAGTAGCCGTAATATCTTCGTAACTATTTTGTGTATTCCAATTGGTACTCTGATAGAATGCCCGTAACACCTGTTCCATATAGGGCAGCATCGAAGCAGGCGTTTGTCTTCTTAATGTTTTTCAGATGTATATGTGCATGGTTTCTTCACTCAACAATAAACTCAAGGTAATTTAATTAATAATTATTCCTAAAAGAAAAGATGCGAAATTTAGCGAAATCCATTGATTAGACATAAAAAGAAGAAAGATAGTGGAAAGTTAAAAGAGGAGGTCATGGAGCCAGAGAGCATAGGCGTCGTGGGGAACTTCATCCAGGATGATAATGATAGTGCGATATCCGGGCCTCGCAAACGTTCTGGCAGTAAGACATCTAGTGCAAAGAATACACGGAACTCTAGTAACATCTCCCCAGCATCAATGATCTTCAGAAACTTGCTGATAATGGAGGACGATCTAAGACGGCAAGCTCATGAACAAAAGGTATTGAAATGGCAGTTCACTTTGTTTCTAGCATCTATGGCCGGCGTGGGTGCGTTCACCTTTTACGAATTGTACTTCACTACAGATTATATCAAGGGATTCCACAGAGTTATTTTGCAATTCACTCTAGCTTTCATTTCCATTACCGTAGTTCTTTTTCACATCAGTGGGCAATATAGAAGAACCATTGTAATTCCAAGAAGGTTTTTCACGTCTACTAATAAGGGGATTAGGCAATTCAATGTAAAGCTGGTTAAAGTACAGTCTACATGGGACGAGAAATATACAGATTCCGTGAGGTTTGTGAGTCGAACCATTGCGTATGGCAACATTTACTGTTTAAAAAGATTTGTGTGGCTTAAAGACGATAACACCATCGTGAAATTTTGGAAAAGTGTCACAATACAATCCCAACCGAGAATTGGAGCTGTGGACGTAAAACTTGTACTTAATCCCAGAGCATTCAGTGCAGAGATTCGAGAAGGCTGGGAAATTTATAGAGACGAGTTCTGGGCCAGAGAAGGAGCAAGAAGACGCAAACAAGCGGATGAACTCCGACCCAAATCAGAGTAAAATGATGTGAGAGCCATTCCCTTGGAGAAGTAGTCACATTCACCTGTGTAAACCTGTATGTACATATATACATATATATATTCTATTTTATATATTACAGAAACTAAAGTTGTTGTGTCGTGAAATTTTTGCAAATCCGTCATTTCACATTAGGTTTTCAACAGTATTAGAAAGTCCAGGGGTTGTTGAAATTGGCTAAACAAGGATCTCGTAGCACATCCCAGAAAAGGTCGAAAACACAGAAAGGAAAAGATTCGTGCAGTGTGTGTATAAGGATGAGTTCAGCCTTTAATATGCATAAACTGGTGTTTCGTAATTTGAATGCTGGAAAGTTCATGTTTAAGAACCTCCCCTTATGGAGGTCTAAAACTAGTATTAAGCTGGGAGTACCCTTTACCCGCTCTATTGGACTAGCCACTGTTGGTGTCGCTGCTAGTGGGCTGCTATTGATGAATTACCAACCTTCAAGGTTGATATTCAATGATTCTTTGAGTGGGGCTGCGAAGCAAGATAGCATTCTAGAACCCTGGGAGCCCAAGGTAGCCAATGATGTGGCTATGACAGAGGAGAGAAGGAACAAAATAAGTAGCAACAAGCAGATGTTTTTAGGATCATTGTTTGGTGTAGTTTTAGGTGTCACAGTGGCTAAGATATCTATTTTGTTTATGTATGTGGGTATCACAAGTATGCTACTTTGTGAATGGTTAAGGTATAAGGGGTGGATTCGAATCAATTTGAAAAATATCAAATCCGTTATTGTTTTAAAGGACGTAGATTTGAAGAAATTGCTTATTGATGGGTTATTAGGTACAGAATATTTGGGCTTTAAAGTTTTCTTTACATTGAGTTTTGTACTGTCAAGCTTAAACGCCAATAAATAAGATTGGTGGACAGCCAGAGACAAATCAGTGCACGCTTCTTAATTTTCGGTTTTATTTTTGATATTTCATTTATCCTATACAGTAAATTTACATAAGATTAAGGAAGAAGAAATAATTACTTTAAATAAAACTTGAAAGTACTTCACTTTGCGGGTATATATGTTCTTTTAAGTGGAAAAAAGTTTTAGACGTAATTTTTTTGACGACCAGTGAAGAGAAATTGGATGAGTAGGACTTGAGCAACACTTATAACGACGACGACGATCATAATCAGTATAGACAACCATGTCAATCTCGATTCGGTCGAGTTGACGGTAGACATGTTTCTCCATTCTCTAGCTCTCAAATAATTTAGGGCCTTGGTTATCCTGTTCAAGTTTCTGTCGATTTCCTCTACAGCATTGTTGGCAATAATATCATCATTGTTCATTTCAGGTGCGGATGCATCAGTCAGTGATTTCTCCATCTCTAACGTAATTTCGACTTTTTTCAAAGCTGTACCGTAGTTATTGGAGAAGCAAAAGCTGTACTGGCCCACGCCAAATGATTTTACTAGGAAATCGGAATATTTCTTTTGCCTTTCGCTAGTAATCACAGATCCGTCAGGAGCAGTGATGTCAAAATCGATCTCGAAATTACCACCAGTCAGGACTTGGTAACCCACGGCCAGAGAGTCGTCTTCGGAAGCCATATCGTAGTAGAGGCATTCTTTGCTGAATGCAGGCAAAGTGATAGCAACTGGAGCATAACCGGAAGATGCATGCACCGAATTGACCAACGCCAAAATCAAAACAACGAAGAAAGTAGGTAGAGCAATTGAAGATTTAATCATGATTTTGTTTTTCAGTCAGCGTGCTCCACGAGTGGTCTTATCCTAGTTTGAACGCTTAATGAGAATCGGTAGTGTCGATCCCTAAAGTTAATAAATCGAACTACTGCAGATTCTATTATTTTTTTCATTTTTAATTAGTGCAAGTTTTGGCAAATCCTAGTTTTTTCGTGTTTCGGGACACGTCGCTAAAAATAATTGAAATGTAACCAAACGACTTTGTAGAAACCGGTCGGTTTTTTTACATAAAATCCCATTGACTTGTAAAACTGAGTGGTAAATTTTTGGGATTGCGTTCTTATTTAACACTGTAATGCATTTCAGCCCCCATTAAGTTTTACGACAGTCTGGATCTTGTTTCACTGGTCTTGTAATTTATGACATGTTCAAGCACCATATGAACGTATTATTCTGTTATAGTAGTAGTAGATGGGCGATAGTTGTCTTCTTCTGGCAAAAATCCTGTTAGAGTAGGCGGTTTCGAATTTGCGTTCAAATACGTAATTCTTTGATAAAAAATTAAAGATCTGTGAACTAGTATATAGCGAGAGTAGCTGTAGCTGATACTTCATAATTTTGTTCTGAACTATGACTGTACTATTGAGTTTCCTATTGCCAATCAAGGTGTGCTTTACATACCTATTTTACTGGAGGATGCTTCAACTATCGTCCATCTATTACTATTATATACGGTGTAAAAAGATGACATAAACTACAAGACGAGTAACATTATATTCGAACTGTCATCGAAATTAATGGAAGCTGAAGCGCAAGGATTGATATCGTAATAGGGTAAATGAATGATAGCGTGTACAAAGAGGGGGGATCATTACATTTAACGAAAACAGTTCATAATTAGTAGTTTAGTAAGTGGTAATAATTAAGAATAACCAGTTCTTCTTTATATAAGAGAGGTACATAAAAAAACGCTGATTAGTTATTTGAAACTTAATGGTAAAGACATAATTTAAAACATTGATATTAAGTTGTCAGGTATAACTCATCCCTCAATATGTATGTCTCGGTCAACCAAAATTCTTTATCTTTATCTTTACTAATCACCACCACATTTGGTTATATCTGTTTCATAATGAAACAATATCTAAGTGATAGTATATCATCACAAGTATCCTTGTTTCGGATTTTGTACCACGTATGAATAGAAGTGTGTCCGAAGTCACCTATTCGAACACATTTTCATTCATGGATCCTAGTTAAAGTTGCAGTGTCGTTACTATTCTAGTAGACATGTATGTCCACAAGATAGACGTTATCATCAAATAACATGGGCGTGTGGTCTAGTGGTATGATTCTCGCTTTGGGCAATTATCTGCTCAACAACAGAAATGCAAAGCATGCGAGAGGCCCTGGGTTCAATTCCCAGCTCGCCCCGTTATATTTTTTTAATTTTTCCTCTCCTACTTCTGGAAAACTATGTCTTCTTTAAGTGAAGTAAGTGATCAATAGTAACAACAGTTTGTTTGTTTTTTTAGTCGAAAAATTTCCTTTCTCTATAGAGTAGAATATATGTTACATGTATATATATATATATAAAATAAAATCGTGTGAAAATTTTCTTATTAACCCAGTTCATTAAAAATATTTTCATTAATATCAGTTGCCACAGCTCAGCTAGTCATAGTTTCTTGCTTAATCAACTTCTTCAACAGTTGGACCTTCAGCACCTGCAGCTGGTGGAGGGGCACCACCTGGGAAGCCACCTGGAGCACCACCTGCGCCAGCATCAGCACCTGGAGCACCGCCGGCTTGGTACAACTTAGACATGATTGGGTTAGCAATGTCTTGCAATTCCTTCAATTGGTCATCGAATTCTTCCTTAGTAGCAGTGGTGTTGCTGTCTAACCAAGCAATGGTTTCTTCGGCCTTCTTGGAGACGGCGTCCTTGTCAGCTTGTTCCAATTTGTCACCGGATTCAGAAATGGTGTTCTTCAAAGAGTAAGCAATGGATTCCAATTGGTTCTTGGAAGCGATTCTTTCAGTTTCCTTTTCATCTTCTTCCTTRAACTTTTCAGCTTCAGAAACCATTCTTTCGATATCTTCCTTGGATAATCTACCCTTGTCGTTGGTRATGGTAATCTTRYTAGACTTACCRGTACCCTTTTCRACRGCAGARACGTTTARGATACCGTTAGAGTCGACATCGAAAGTAACTTCGATTTGTGGGACACCTCTTGGAGCTGGTGGAATACCACTCAATTCGAACTTACCCAACAAGTTGTTGTCCTTCGTCTTGGCTCTTTCACCTTCAAAGACTTGAATCAAGACACCTGGTTGGTTGTCAGCGTAAGTAGAGAAGATTTCTGATTTCTTGGTTGGGATAGTAGAGTTTCTTGGAATCAACTTGGTCATGACACCACCAGCGGTTTCGATACCCAAGGATAATGGAGCAACATCCAACAACAATAGATCTTGAGTCTTAGAGGATTGATCACCAGTCAAGATAGCAGCTTGGACAGCAGCACCGTAAGCAACGGCTTCATCTGGGTTGATAGATCTGTTTGGTTCCTTACCGTTAAAGTAATCGGTGACCAACTTTTGGACCTTTGGAATTCTAGTGGAACCACCAACCAAGACGATTTCATCGACTTGTGATTTGTCCAACTTAGCATCTCTCAAGACCTTTTCGACTGGGTCCAAAGTAGATCTGAATAAGTCAGCACACAATTCTTCGAATCTGGCTCTGGTAATGGAGGTGTAGAAGTCAACACCTTCGAACAAGGAGTCAATTTCAACGGAAGTTTGAGCAGAAGAAGACAAAGTTCTCTTAGCTCTTTCACAAGCGGTTCTCAATCTTCTCAAAGCTCTTTGGTTGGTAGACAAGTCCTTCTTGTTCTTTCTCTTGAATTCTTGGATGAAATGGTTGACCAATCTGTTGTCGAAATCTTCACCACCCAAATGAGTGTCACCAGCGGTAGCCTTAACTTCGAAGATACCGTCTTCAATGGACAACAAAGAGACATCGAAAGTACCACCACCTAGATCGAAAATCAAGACGTGTTCTTCCTTACCCTTCTTGTCCAAACCGTAGGCGATGGCAGCGGCAGTTGGTTCGTTAATGATACGCAAGACGTTCAAACCAGCAATGGTACCAGCATCCTTGGTAGCTTGTCTTTGAGAATCGTTGAAGTAAGCTGGGACAGTGACGACAGCGTCATTGACCTTAGCACCCAAGTAGGATTCTGCGGTTTCCTTCATCTTAGTTAAAATCATAGAGGAGATCTGTTCTGGAGTGAAATCCTTGGTCTCACCCTTGAATTCCACCTGGACTTGTGGCTTACCATCAACATCGATCAGCTTGAATGGGAAATGCTTCATATCACCCTGGACTTCCGGGTCGTTGAAGTTTCTACCGATCAAACGCTTGGCATCGAACACAGTGTTCGAAGGGTTCATAGCAGCTTGGTTCTTGGCGGCATCACCGATCAGTCTTTCAGTGTCTGTGAACGCAACAAAAGATGGGGTAGTTCTGTTACCTTGGTCGTTGGCAATAATATCAACACGATCATTCGAAAAATGAGCAACACACGAATATGTAGTACCTAAATCAATACCGACAGCTTTTGACATGTTATATTTAGTTATTTGGGTTCTTGTTTCTTGTAATACGAAATTACTTTTTTTTTTGATGTGCTTATTTCACAAAGGAGAAATAATTACTGAAACAAAATTAGCACTCAATTCATTCTCGACAACAGCACGAACCTGCCCCTTATATAACGTTGAGTTTCTCGAAACCATCACCTAATCCAAATGGCCCCCTTCTTTTGAGCTCTTTGTCTCCCTTTTGCCGCCGATGGAACGTTCTAGAAAAAGAATAATAATTCGTTCTCCGACTAAAATCTGGAGAAAAACTACATGGCAATCTTGATATCTTGACCTTTTCTTTTTCTTTCTAGAACATTCTAGAAAGAAGAGAGAAAAACGAGCAAGAGACAGAACCACACATCTTCCGTCTGGAGTGATCAGTGAATCCAGACACCACGCACACGTGCCCCGTTTCTTTTTCCTGATCTGGTTTTTTCACCAATTTTCACCAAATCTTTTTTTTTTCTTAGGGCTCGGCACCTGCAGGTGAAAGAACGCGGTAGAAATCGATGCACAACGCAATATTTCGTCCAAAATCTAGCGTTTGACGGAAAAAAAATTTTCACATTGTCGTCTCTGAGTAAATAAATAGTTTAAGGTTAGCCACTATATTTAGTGGCCTCTTTTATTTCTTCCACTCTTCATCTTCGTCTTACGCTTCTTCATCTTATGATCCTTTTCTTCCAGATTTTTTGAATAGTCCAACCGAATATATACACACACACAATGGCATTCACCGATTTCTCTAAGATTGAAACTTTGAAACAATTAAACGCTTCTTTGGCTGACAAGTCATACGTTGAAGGGTATGTTCCGATTTAGCTTTATTTTATAGATTGTTGCTTTTCTCTTTTTTTTTCCGTATGATTTCATGCGAAGGAAAGATAACTGGTAATGATTACGTTTTCCGCTTATGTGAATGATGAATTTAATTCTTTGGTCCGTGTTTATGATGGGAAGTAAGACCCCCGATATGAGTGACAAAAGAGATGTGGTTGACTATCACAGTATCTGACGATAGCACAAAGCAACGTATCATTAGTAGTTATCTGTTTTCCTTCCTTTAGAGAAAAAGACGCAAAGCCTTATCTTTTTTCGTAAGGAAGCATTCATACTAACAAGCAAAAACATTTTGTTTTTTTAAAAATAGTACTGCTGCCTCTCAAGCTGACGTTGCCGCTTTCAAGGCTTTCCAATCTGCTTACCCAGAATTCTCCAGATGGTTCAACCACATTGCTTCCAAGGCTGATGAATTCGAATCTTTCCCAGCTGCCTCTGGCTCCGCCGCCGCTGCTGAAGAAGAAGATGACGATGATGTCGATCTATTCGGTTCCGACGACGAAGAAGCTGACGCTGCCGCTGAAAAGTTAAAGGCTGAAAGAATCGCTGCATACAACGCTAAGAAGGCTGCTAAGCCAGCTAAGCCAGCTGCCAAGTCTATCGTCACTTTGGACGTCAAGCCATGGGACGATGAAACCGATTTGGAAGAAATGGTCGCCACCGTCAAGGCTATCACCATGGAAGGTTTGACCTGGGGTGCTCACCAATTCATCCCAATTGGTTTCGGTATCAAGAAGTTGCAAATTAACTGTGTTGTCGAAGATGACAAGGTTTCTTTGGAAGACTTGCAAACTAACATCGAAGAAGATGAAGACCACGTCCAATCTACCGATATTGCTGCTATGCAAAAATTATAAGAAGCTTTTTCTATAAACTTTTTATAAACTAGCAACAACATCAACAACAACAACATCAACAACATTGTAAAGATTAACAAATAAATGAAAAAAACGAAATAATACCTCAGGTTTTAGGCTACAAGAACTGAAATTTTGAATGATGAATTTTTTTCGACTGCACGCGAGATGCTCTTACTAATTTGTGTAACCACTATATAAAGAATCGTGTTTATTAATTGAATTTATTCCGGGAATATTCATGTTGTATAATCTTCTTCATATTCTTATATATTTATTCTCTTGCAAAATATGCGGTGTAAGGAGTTCTCTACAGCTTACTCACCATTAAAAAAAAATCTCATGATTTGTAGCTAATTATGGGCAAAGAAAGCCCATGGCATTAAAATTGAAGATTCTTGAAGAAAAAAAAAAAAAAGGGAACCTCTCGATCATGGTAAACCTGTGTAGATAAGTGTAGTGATAAAAAGGTACGGTAAACACAATAGCTTAGTAAGTAAGGACCGATTAACCTGCGAGCACACCTCCATATATCATGGAACAAAACGGCCTTGATCATGATAGCAGATCCAGCATCGATACCATCAATGACACCCAAAAGAGTTTTTTAGAATTCAGATCGTATACTCACTTGAGTGAAAAATTGGCATCCAACACCGCATTTCCAGCATCACAACCGGGGGACGATGAGGGGCCTAAAGGGGTGGCAACTGCAATATCACAAGGTTCTGAATCTGTAGTCTCATGGACGACTTTGACTCATGTATATTCCATTCTGGGTGCCTATGGAGGACCCACTTGTTTATATCCCACAACCACATATTTTTTAATGGGTACTTCTAGAGGATCCGTACTGATTTTCAATTTCAACGAGCATTTGCAAACAATTCTAGTACCGACCTTATCCGAGGACCCTGCTGCCCATTCCATAAGAAGCCCAGTAAAATCGATTGTCGTATGTTCTGATGGTACTCATGTGGCCGCCTCGTACGAGAGTGGCAGTATATGCGTTTGGAATTTGAACGTGGGGTATAGAGTCAAAACTGCTCATGAACCCACCAGTGGTATGACCCCCACCCCATCTATACCGGCAATTTTACATATCGACGACCACCTAAGCAAAGAGATTACGGGCTTAGATTTCTTCGGAACTCGACATACTGCACTCATAGTCAGTGACAGAACAGGTAGGATATCGCTTTATAATGGTTATAGAAGGGGATTCTGGCAATTAGTTTACAATTCCAGGAAAATTTTAGACCTCAATTCCCACAATGAAAGATTAATAAGATCGCGGCTGTCTCCCCTAATAACAAAGGACAAATACTCCACTAATTTGTTAAGTGTACTCACAAATACCCATTTTGCCCTTCTTTCATTATCCCCGCATGTTTCTTTAGTATGTCAAGAACCAATTGAATCCTCAATACGACATTCCCTGGTGGTGAATAGTTCCATTTCATGGACATATAACTCTTCCAGAGTCGCATATTCTGTAAATAATAAAATTTCCGTTATTTCTGTGTCTTTATCTGACCTGAATGTTCAATCCATTCAGCATTCTTCTGAGTTTCCGGAATCTATATTATCTATTCAATGGATTGATCAGTTTCTTTTGGGTGTCTTAACCATATCTCATCAATTTTTAGTACTGGATCCTCAAAACGATTTCAAGGTCTTACTAAGACTAGATTTTTTAATTCACGATTTAATCATCCCTCCTAATAAATACTTTGTGATAAGCAGAAGAAGTTTTTACTTGTTAACAAACTACTCGTTCAAGATTGGCAAATTTGTTTCTTGGTCGGACATTACTTTAAGACGAATATTAAAAGGTGATTATTTGGGCGCATTAGAATTTATAGAATCTCTTTTACAGCCTTATTGTCCATTGGCCAGTCTGTTAAAGCTATACGAAAGCCCAGAAGAAAGAACTAAGCAACTTATGGAACCATTTTATAATTTGTCTCTGGCGGCTTTAAGATTTCTAATAAAAAAAGACAGTGCAGACTACGATAGAGTTTACCAGCTATTAATGGTTGTCGTTCGTGTTTTTCAACGATTTCCCATAAAATCAGATTCAATTCCTTCCCTGAACGTCTTTTTGGAGCAAGCTCTGGAATTTTTTGAACCCAAAGACACTGCGGTATATTTTGAAGTTGTAGCAAACATTGTTGCTCAAGGTTCTATTACGTCAATCTCCCCGGTTCTTTTCAAATCTGTAATTGATTATTACGCCAAGGAAGAAAACATAAAAGTTATTGAAGATTTGATTATTGTGCTAGATCCCGTTACCCTAGATGTTGATCTAGCAGTCAAGTTGTGCCAGCACTATAATTTGTTTGACCTGCTAATATACATCTGGAACAAAATATTTGATGATTACCAAACCCCGCTGGTGGACTTGATATACAGAATATCCAACCAGAACGAAAAATGTATTATCTTTAGTGGACCTCAAGCACCTCCTGAGACGGCTGTCTTTGACTATCTGACGTATATTCTTACTGGCAGACAGTATCCACAGAACCTGTTCATATCTCCTAGTAGTAAATGTATTCAAATACAAAAAGAACTGTCCAAGTTTGTTTTTAGTGGTTACTCAGTAGAATGGCCATTGAACAGCGACCAGAAACTCTATATATGTGAAAATCCGGAAGAAGAACCCGCATTTCCCTATTTTAACCTTTTGTTAAAATTTAATCCCAACAGATTTTTAGCAATGCTTAATGAAGTATTCGAAGCCTCCTTATTCAATGACGATAATGACATGATGAAACCAACCGAAGAAACTGAGTCCGTCAGTAGGCAATATATTATCGACTTGCTAATGGATGTTATAAGAACCTCAGAACATTCTGATGATGTGAAAGTACTTGTTGCTATTTTCATTGCAACCAGTATATCAAAATATCCTCAATTCATTAAATTATCCAATCAAGCACTAGACTGCGTCGTTAACACTATATGCTCTTCAAAAGCCGAAGGTACATTTGAAATCTCGCAACTAGCTTTAGAGTCTCTTCTGCCTTACTATCATTCAAAGACCACTGAAAATTTTATATTGGAATTAAAGGAAAGAAAGTTCAATAAAGTCCTTTTTCATCTTTATAAGAGTGAAAACAAATATTCCAACGCGCTTTTGCTCCTTTTAGAAACCGATAATGTTGAAAAGGAATATAATACTGACATTCTATCCATAACCGAATATATACTCAAGAAATGTCCACCTGCAAGCTTGGAATACAGTAAAGTAGTTGGTGTTATTGAAAATAACTTCGAACTTCTTCTTTCAAGAGTCGGTATCGAAAAATGCGTGGCGATATTTTCAGACTTTGACTTTAGCCTCCATCAAGAAATTTTGAAAGTAGAGACTGAAGAAACTCAGCAAAGATACTTAGATAAGCTGTTTTCTACGTCAAATATCAGCAATAAAACCGACAAGCGTTTGAGGAGTTTATACATCGAGTTGAACTGTAAGTATAAGGGCAAAAAGGAAATCATATCATGGTTAAATAGGTTAGATCTCAACAACGGTGAGAGCTTACATATCCTCGACTTGGTAACCCAAAACTCTAATTTTGAAGCTGCAGCTGTAATTCATGAACGCTTACTAGAGTTCAACTTAGCAGTCAAAGACTTACTGGAATGTATTGAACAGTGCCTCAATGAAGGAGAAACAAACATTAATGTCTTATCTGATTATTTGAGGAAGGCAATTGATGATTGTAATTCCGCTGCTACTGAGAAAAAGTCCTGTTGGATATTCTTGATTACTTTCCTGATTACTTTATACGGGAACTACTCTAAACATGATGACAAGAAAAATTTGTGCAATGAATTGTTGCAAGAAGCATTTTTGGGACTGGTTAGATCCAAAAGTTCCTCTCAAAAAAATTCGGGGGGCGAGTTTTGGGAAATAATGTCTTTCGTTCTTGAACWCCAGGATGTCATACTGATGAAAGTTCAAGACTTGAAGCAATTATTATTGAATGTCTTCACTACCTATAAATTGGAGAGATCGCTCTCTGAGTTACTCCAAAAAATAATAGAAGACTCTTCGCAGGATCTTGTTCAACTTTATAGGAAATTTCTTAATGAAGGTTGGTCTATACACAATGATGATTGCGAAGTCTGTGGGAAAATAATATGGGGCGCCGGTCTGGACCCACTACTTTTTCTAGTTTGGGAAAAGGTGCAGCGCCATCGGGATATGATTAGTTTAGATCTCGAAACGCCGCTTGTCATATTTAAATGTCATCACGGTTTTCACCAGACTTGTCTCGAAAACCTAGCCCAAAAGCCTAACGAATATACTTGTTTGATTTGTGATACTAAGTCTGATTCAAAGTGAGTGAATAATATTACCTTTTTTTTTTGTAGATCATTTTTAATACAAGTTTTATCACATAAAAGTAAAAACACATATCATTAGTTACATAAATTAAAATATAGAATACCAACTATGATCTACCCAGAAACCACCATATTTCATGTTCATCAATACTTGTCTTTTTGAAAGCCAGTCACATATTTCTGATATTTCATCGAGCGAAAGTACGTCACGGCATTTAACTTGTAACCTATTTAATGTTATTCCTGGATGAAACTTCACTTCATTGACGACCATAGTAACAACCTGCTTCCATATTTTTGGCCTAATGGCACCAGAACCGTCCACCCATAAACGGGAAAATGGTTTGCCGAGTGGAATCTTGACAATCGATTTCTTCGGTGTGTTTAGTTTTGCTTGAGATTTAGCATATGTAATCAAAGTGGGGGTAAGCGTTCTGATTTCAAATCTTCTCGAAGTATAAGTTAATGGCCGAACATTCCTTATCATTGGTATTATATCTATATTTAATAGGTCGTTAGAAATTAGATCAATCAATATCCAGGAAGATATGTCAGACGGTTCTTGATCGATGACGATACCATTTCCAGCTTCCAGCAACTCATTAAACTTAGTCCTATATTTTAAAGCAACTTCGAAGTCTTTGTAATTCCCTTTACTTTCTAAAACTTCCGGTAGTGTATTTGTACATTCAAGTCTAGAACCATGGAGATAGACCTGCTTTTCCTTAGCCATGTCCATAATGACATTATCTATTGATTCCTTTTCGACATCTTTCAAAACTTCTATTTCATTTCTAGCAGTTGAAGAATTATCAATTAAAATTGATCGAATCACTGTACGGATGTAATCGTCACTTCGGATCTTAGTGGTGTCTTCGGGACCAAAATCAGAAACCGTTATTGTGTAAGTTTTCTTCAAAGAAGATATCTCTCTTTGAATCATAGACGACATAGCAAGATCATTGTTAGAATGCACCGATATATCGTCACGAATCAAAGTGAATTTTTTCCTATTCTCTTCATAGCTCTTATAAAGGTAAAGCGATCTCTTCACCTCTTTCTCATCAAAGGAGTCCCAAACGCCGAGCAGTTTAGAAAGATCTAGTTCCTCTACATCCTTCAGCAAAATCTTTTCACCTTTAATTGCTATAACAAGCATTTTTTTCCACTTGTCTACATAAGCTCTCCAACCACTATGGCCCATTCTCACTCTGCGAGCTGTCCATTTCTTTTTCAGATTATCTAGGGAGTTATTGGGAAATAGTTTCGTTATCTCGTCCCACCCTATTTCGTTTTTAATACTTTTAGTAATAACAACAGCCCTGATTAGGGCCTGAACACCTTCTTTAGTGCCGGCGTGATATATGGTCTTGATTACCTTATTGGTTACAGTGACCAATGGCGTTTTTCTCGCTGATAACTTTCTGTCTTTGCTTTTACGGTTATCATCTGATGCAATGGCTAACGTACCTCTCTTAGGAGCAGCAGCCTCGTTTATAACATTAGATTTAGCATTTTTTTGGCGGTTCTGGAACTTCCGAATCCTCTCAACTGACTTCTTACCTCTATGGAATCTATTTTTTTCTGTTTGGTCGAAAAAGTATATATCTGTATCATGGATAACATCAGTAAAGGTTGCTTTTTTGCTATCTTTCTCCCTCAAAATATAGCTTTGAATAACATCCTCTCCAATGCTAGGCAGAAAAATAATTCTTCGCCCTGATATTGGCTCTGTTCTTGCACCTAATTTATTATTTTCTACCATTAAATCGACATCTCCTCGGACAGTCTTTTTATCTAACGTGGTTGGAGAACCCATATATTTGGAAACGCCTTCGTAAAATTGCTCCCTCAAATACGCGACCCCACCGATTGCATCCATCACTTTCAAGATGGCTCTCTGCCTTTGCAGCGAACGCAAAGAACCGGCTGAAAAGCCGCCGAAATTGACCACCTTGCCTTTTATAAAGCCCTTTCTGTTAGAGCTTGAATCATCTTCAGTACCTGTCACGTCATGCTTGGTGCCGAGATGCTGCTCGATCTTGATTCTTTTGGGTGCCGAAACCTTGTTGCTGTTTTCAGCAACAGCATTATTAGTATTTTCCTTAACCTGTCTCTTACGCTTATTCTTATTCGGAATTTTTTTCAAAGTTGGTGGAATCTTCAAGTCACCGTGCCAGAAGAATACATCTTGCTGTTCATTGTTCTTGGTGAATCTAACCGTATTATTGAGTGCAACAAAATTATCTTCGTTAAGGGTCTTCAAGTCCAAATCAGACTTACCTAGTTCATCAAATCCTTTTGCAACAGAGATTTCGTCTTTTGCGTTTGTTAATTTTTGAAAGTTTTGAGCTGTAAATAGCCTGAAAAACTTCTTCTTTCCCTCGAAATCGTATATACGGAAAAGCCTGAAATCCCCTGTATTTTGCTTCTGCTTATCTAGGCTTTCTAAGTAATATTCACTTGATTTTGTAAAAGCTCGCTGGAATTCTTTCCCTGTAATCCGATTAACGACATCCATGGTTGAAATTCCTTTAAGACCGGACTTGTCTGCAATGTCATATGTCTGATTCTGTAATGGAAAGAATCGATTTAGAAGAATTCTATTTTTTTCAGCATTCTCACTATCTTCCATGACTAGACCTTGATTTTGTAATAAATCAGTCGCGTTGAAATTGTCTAATCCTTCGACGGAGTCCTCATCTTCCAGGCCTGCCTTGTTGTCTGATATAGAATCCTCGTCTGCACTATTACTGTCGTACTCAAAGGTGGGAGAGCCTTTAGAATCTGGAATGTCTTTCACGTATTTCACACATCTGATTTTTATAGCAGGGTTTTTTGGGGACACCACAAGCACTTTCTTTAAATACTCCTTTTCGTCCAACCATGCAATAGCAGCAATAAATGCTTTAGATAGTCTCTTCTCTTTATCAAATTTAAGTTCACGCTTCAGGTCAATTATTTGGCGGATACCATTTTTGGATCTCTTTACTACTTCAACAATTGTCGCCAAGTGATCTCTGATGTTAATATAGGGATTATCATCGCCCTTGTCGTGATTGAACTTTTTCAGTTTTAACAATTTCACTACATGACCCTTGTAAATCAATTGTGAACTGGTAAGCAAGTGGTTTATTTTTTTGATACGGCCGGTCACACTTCTAGGATCTTGGCCAGTCACTTGGGCGAGATCCATCGTGTTGATCCCTTTTTCTCCTGCTTTGGCGACTTCAAGAAGAAGCTCAAATGCTGAATTTCCAATAGTTGATTCCTTTTTAGTGTACCCAGTTAATAATGTCCATAAGCTATCCTCAGTGATTCCAACTGAGTACGACTGATCAGTATCGCTTATAATATCTTGCACATTTTTGGAAACCATAGCATTATCACAGTACACTTCGATGTCCTTTTTCATCATTATGCATGAGAGCACAAAGTGTTTAACCTTATCATCGGCTAAGTCAAAATGTTTACGAGCAATATCCCATAAGTGGTTTAATGTGATCCCTATGATGAATTATTGTTAGTAAAGGCTTTCTTGCACACAACGTGCTTCTCGAATGGGGGAAGCGATATAGCGGAGATGAGGAGTATACATACTTCCTTTGTTTGAAGCAATTTCGTCAGAGACTATTTTCACCAATTCGTCAGGATAAATCGACGAACCCATATTACCTGGGCTTTTGTTTGCTTCAATCAACAGTCTACCTCTTTTTGTTCTACAACAACAAAAGTTCCTTGTTATTAATTGTATATTTTTAACTTCGCGATTTGAAGCGCACTTCAATAATGTAAAGGAAAAAGCAACCGCAATTGTGCACCAAATGGGGGATTAGAAAACAGTTATTATAAGTGCTGTGAAGTTAATTATACAGCCTTTTACAAACGTAAAACTATGAGATGTTGAATATAATAGACCAGGCAGGACAAAATAGCCTAAAAAACAATGTCACATGACAAGTATTCAAAATATACTAATATCTTTTTAATATTTTAATATATATATTTGCGTTATAAATAAATTAATTTGTTATATTTTTATGTTTGAGATTTCCGAACAATAAAAATATATTCTTTTCAGAGATAATTATCAACGCGTCGAAAGAGTAAATTTATCCAGATTTTAGACTGCGAGAAAGAAGAGGAGGAGCCCTGAACATGTTTGATTCATGGTGTTAAGCTGCACTGTCTCGCCACATGCTCAAAACTGTCTCATTGGCAATATCGCTTAAGTTCTTCTACAAAATAGTGAAGAGGATTAAAAAATATTAAAACGGAAAAGCCAAGATAGCATTCGGTTCACCTGTACCATGTAGAATCCGGGCTGTAAGCTTGCAAGAAGGTATACAATGCTAACAAGTTTGGCTTTTTCTACTACATCAATTTGGTTTTTCCTTCGAGCTAATTTCTGTTTTTCGGGAATCTTGTATTCTGTTTTTTTAGTTTTTTTTTGGAACATTTTTTTCAAAATGTGCAAGAAGCCAGGACTTCATTTACAACTAAAGTGTATGTTTATGACAACAACTCTTAGTCCGTTAATAGCCCAACTAAACTACTCAGCACATACTGTATACTAGATACTCGATGCATCGAAAATCATCCAGAAGAACCAGTTCAAATATACGTATGGCTCCGTACCGAAAACAAGTTATCAGCAATGCACGTAATAAACCAGGGCTTCTATCCAAAATAAAAACTTTTTTCACTCAAATCGATCCAACCAAAGTAAATTCAGAAAGTAAAGTTACTAATGAAAGAGTCGGCAATAAGCTTTCTGGAAGAAGAGTCACCAGTATACCAGGAGGATATTTTCAACCAGACGCATTATCAGATTCTAGTTTCCACCGTTCTGAGGCAGCCACTACTCTGCAAGAGGGTAGAAGTTGCCTTGGAAATAAGGAGGAACTCTGTGATGAAACCGATGAATCCAACGTCTCTAACGCCAAACTCGCAAATTTCTTTAGTAGAAAAGGTAATGAACCTTTATCAGAGATTGAAATGGAAGGTGTGATGTCATTGTTACAAAGATCAAACAAATCAATGATTGCTCCCGAAAGAGAACAGAAATTATCGGAAAATAGTAATGTCGATCAATCGCTAGTTTTGAAAGAATCAGGAAGTACGCCAATCAACATATCTAATACACCGACTTTCAATCCAAAATATGATTCTTCAGCCGTTTCGAATGCCTCAATGAATACAACTTTAGGAAGCATTGGCTCAAGAAAATATAGCTTTAACTATTCTAGTCTCCCTTCACCATACAAAACCACCGTTTATCGGTACAGCGCAGCAAAAAAGATGCCCGATACATGCACAGCAAATACATCTGTTCAAAGCATAGCATCKGTAAGATCAGCCAGAGCTGGCGTCTCAAAGCCAGCTCCTACCAAGAAAATAAGTAACACTGCAGCAGCATTGGTTTCTCTACTAGACGAAAAAGATATTAAGAAGAATAACCCTGCTTCACAACTTGCCAATCCATACTCATCATACGTAAGCCAAATACGCAAACATAAGAAGGGGTCCTCAAATTTTGTAACAGGCCAAGAAAAGAGTCAAGAATCCTCAGTTAAAGCTTTATCATCTGAAAAGGCTCTTGAACAAAGTGAAGAATTAGTAAACCAATCTAACAATACCAAAATCGCACCACCTGCACCAAATAAGGACACATTTACTAAATATAAGCCTGCGAGATCTTCGTCCTTACGCTCAAACGTTGTAGTAGCCGAAACATCTCCCGAAAAGAAAGAGGCTGCCGCTAAAGCTCCATCTTCCACATTTAGCTTTTCTTTCAATGGTGCAAAAAAAGAGGAACCTTCTAATGGTGAGCAAAAAAGTGAGAATGCCCCACCTCCGCTAGCCAAAGAGTTCGTTTTTACCAAGTTACAGACAAACCCATTATTTGAAAAGCCAAAAGCTGAAATGGCCAAGGTAGAGTCTTCTCCGATAGAACCAAACTTTTCAGTAACACCTCAAAAAAATGTATCGAATAGCTTCGTTTTCAACAGCGTTCAAAAGATGCCACCATTAAATTTTCCACAACAAAAAGGCGGCGAGCTTGAAACTACTCAGAGCACAATAGGGAAAGACATTTTAATGAAAGAACTGCAGGAATTTGATTTCAACGTTCCTGTGACGTCTAAATCACTAGGAAATGGTTCAGTTGATGAAAATAAAGTTGAGGCCTTTAAATCTCTTTATACTTTTTGATGAGAATTCCCTATATGCTATAATCACTATATAATCCAGCTCCATATGTAAGCTTGTGTAAAATACTATTTCAAGACGAATCGGTCAGTATGTAGTTTATTTTCCTTTTTTAGGAAAGAAAGATATAACTGAAACAGCACTTGCAAACTATAAATACATAGTTAGATATATAATAATTTACGTCTCTTCATAAAATCTTTTGTTTAACGAAAAATTTACCCAAGTGTTTCATTTGCCAGCCGCAGGTAACTGTAAGGACAATCAATTGAATTACAATCCACCACATAGCACGAGAATTTACGGATTCTGACGCATCTCTGAAGGTAGCTTCACGATCTCTCATCAATTGCTGCTCTCTTCTGACTTCACTGATCTTGGAGTTCAAAACGTTAACTTTGGCATGCAAGATGTCAATAGTGGTTTTCCCCTTAGAGTCTAATTTTTCATCTGTACCAACTTGGAAATTAACTTCAATCTTGGTTTTAGCCTTAATCAACCAACCGCCAGCTTCGGGCTGGATGCAAACCTTATGTTCACCTGATTCTAGTGCAATGAAAGTGTAATCACCACTTGCCGAACCCTTTTGATGAACAACTAAATGGTCGTCGTCAAATGTTTCTTCAATATCGATTACGACACCGAAATCTTGCGCACCAGCATCTCTGTATCCCTTCAAGTCGTCGTCATATATTTGTGCTTTATATGTTCCTTGAAACAAGGTACCTCTCGATAATTCCTTATGGAAACATTTACGCTCAGCACCAGTGGTATAAAAATAGAACGCAGAAACTTGAGCTGGCAAGACTAGGCAGCAGGCAAAAATCTGCAATAGGGCAGTTAAAAGCATGGTTTCTTAGATGGATTGAGCGCTCTTAAACAATCTCTTTGAGAAGTAATGAGAGGACAAAACAGGATCTGTATGTACGTTTTTTTGCTGATGTGTTTTTTTTCCCAGCTTATTACGCGATTGTTTTTTTTCACGGTAAAGGAAGAAATCACGTACGAAAATATAGTACGTAGTATAGTAGGCAATGATCATACTGATTCTTCATTAATGCAGTAGCCGGTAAATCACAAGTGAGTTGTTCCACCTACGTAACGCTTTTGGCTACAATCTTTTGACTATGAATATCCTTTTACAGGATCCATTTGCTGTTCTTAAGGAACATCCTGAAAAGCTCACACATACAATTGAGAACCCTTTACGGACTGAATGTCTCCAGTACAGTCCTTGTGGTGACTACCTGGCCCTAGGTTGTGCCAATGGAGCACTTGTTATTTACGACATGGATACATTCCGGCCTATCTGTGTCCCAGGGAATATGCTGGGGGCACATGTGAGACCGATTACTTCTATCGCATGGTCTCCAGATGGCCGTTTTTTGCTTACAAGCTCCAGAGATTGGTTCATAAAACTTTGGGATCTTTCTCTACCAAGTAAGCCATTGAAGGAAATTAGCTTTGATTCTCCAATTTGGGGGTGCCAATGGCTGGACGCTAAGAACTGGCTCTGTGTTGCTACAGTATTTGAGGAATCAGACGCATATGTTATAGATTTTAGTAACGATCCGGTGGCAAGCCTTCTCAGTAAATCTGAGGAGACATCATTGAGCTCAACACCCGATCATGGATATGTTCTTGTATGCACTGTGCATACTAAACATCAAGATATCATTATTACTGGGACATCGAAAGGTTGGTTAAACTTCTATAAATTTCATTCTATCTCTCAATCGGAATGTATTCATTCTCTCAAAATCACGAGCTCGAATATCAAACACGTAATAATTTCGCAAGACGGTGGGAGATTGGCTATTAACTCTTCAGATAGAACAATAAGGCAGTATGAAATACATGTTAATAACGAAACCTCCACCGTAGAGCTAATTTTAGAGCACAAGTACCAGGATGTAATTAACAAGTTGCAGTGGAACTGTATCCTCTTCAGTAATAACTCAGCCGAATACTTAGTTGCTTCTACCCATGGTTCTTCTGCTCATGAACTATACATCTGGGAAACCACAAGCGGAACGTTAGTGAGAGTTTTAGAAGGTGTAGAAGAGGAGCTGATAGATATCACTTGGGACTTCTATAGCATGAGTATCGTGAGTAACGGTTTTGAATCTGGGAATGTGTATATGTGGTCCGTTGTTGTACCTCCAAAATGGAGCGCTTTAGCGCCAGACTTTGAAGAAGTAGAGGAAAATGTGGATTATTTGGAGAAAGAAGATGAGTTCGACGAAGTCGATGAAGCTGAGCAGCAGCAGGGGCTGGAAAAGGAGGAAGAAATAGTTATAGATCTTCGAACAAGAGAACAGTATGATGTCAGAGGTAATAATTTACTTGTGGAGCGGTTCACAATTCCCACCGATTATATACGGATCATAAAAATGCAGTCATCGTCAGGTTGATTTCAACTTGCCCCTTCAATATTAGTGAGCTTAAAGGTAGCCTATGCCATTGATCGGGCCTGTTTAAGTTACGATTCTCATTATTCGCGATTTTATTTGTTGCTCGTTATAGAGGTTATTACATGTTTTCGCTTTCTTTTAGTGTCACGAAAAGAGAAGATCGTGGCATGGCCATACTGATAGAAACAATATCGCGGATGGCATTTCATAATAGGCGTAGATAGTTCTAATTAACATGCTCCGTGTATTAGAAGTTAGAGCATGAAAGATGTTGAATACTTAGATGTAGTATCACACTATCATTAAGTTTTCTTTCAGAGTACCTGCTCACTTTTGCATAAATTCTCACGATAATGTTTCTTAGTCTAATTCCCTGTTCTTTTAATTTTCGTATTCTATTTCAACATAGTTGATGATTGTATAATTAGCTATACGTCCATGGTGTTGTTGAGTCGGTCATTGTCTTTTGGTGGAATGGGGAATAGAAATCTGAATTTTTTTTTCTTACATTTTTATATGTTACATAGACTAAATATTGCTTGGTTTATCCAATGCTCTTTAAGCCAACAAAGCCTTGGATAACTCGTCTGCCAAATAATCAGCTTCAGCCTTGTGATTCAAACTGTGTAGGTTGGCAACAGTATATCTGATTCTGCTTTGATCGTTGTATGTATCTTCGCGTGCTCTGATCCTAAAGTCATATTCGTTCATTTGGATGCTTTGGGTAATTTTCGTAAATTCATTGGGATCCTCCTCCTTCAAAGACATTAAACCATTAGCGTCAACTCCAAGCAATTGTTTAGCTTGGTCATCGAACAAAGTTAGCCATAGTTGGTTAGTTTCGTCAATGATTGAGATTGTCAATATGTACCTCCAATTAGGGCTTGCATTGTTGGTATCACATTTCTCACATCTCCAAGTACCATCAGGTTGTTCCAAGACTTTCTTGTTACAGTTTTCATTGGAACAGGCAGGATATGCAAAATTGTCGACCTTCAAGAAACTAATAGCAGCCTTAACACTGAAAAAATCACCTTTTTCACTTCTTCCCAAGTTTTCGGCTTGAGCCCTAGCAATGTTTATACGTTGAGCAATAAATTTCGTTAAGCCAGCAGCTGATTGACCGCCCATCCCGGGTTCTTGCTTTAAAGTGATGAAGTTGGCATTACGTCCCTTAGAATCGTACCACCCCTTTAGAGCATACGCTTCAGGAATTTCTGGATTGGGAATTAAAGTACTTGAAAACCCCATAGATAAAGACTTTCCGCCAAAATCTGTTACTCGAACACCTTTGATGGCGGCAACAGAACCTTCGGGGAGGTTGAAGTCAAGGGCTTGCTGATTCCACAGACCGACTGAGATAGAAAACCCAGAATCGTCGACAATTGTGATATCGCGACGATCAAATTTTTTTCCAGCTCTGGAAGTTAGTTCGAAATGTGGGTTGATAGTTTGGATAATGCCCAGAACATCCACGTTGGAGTTTACCTCTTGGTTTTGGATAGCATCTAATTTGATGAAGTTGAAATGGGTCTTTGGAACATTGCTTTCGTCAAAACATTCTTCGACGACGGTGTCTCTATCCAAATTGAGCTCATAAGGATGAGTCAAGTTGGTAAACTGAGGCTTAGCTGGTTGCAGCTTTGCCTTTGAAACGTAGTATACTTTGCCCTCTTGCAAAATTTCGTTAAACTTGGTAGCGAAGTCGTTGAAAGCAGTGGCTCTGATTTCCCCAGAGGTGTCTAGAAAATTGACATTGAACAATTTCCCATCACCTCTTTGATTGTGCCAGGTCTTGATTTCTCCCTTGTAGGAAACTCTTGCCTTGATCGTCCAAACGTTTTGGTATGGAGACAATTGTTCAATGGCAAAAATCGGTTTGGATTTTTGAGAGCCAGAGCTTTCGTTGGAGAACTTTTTGTCGTTAGCATTTAGGTTTGAGTTTGAATGGAGCATATCTGGAACTCCGGCATTGCCGGCGTTTGCTTGGTTAGCGGCATTGCCGTTATCGGTTATATCTTCATCCTTTAAGGTTTCATTTGAATGCTCCGAGAAGTAATTATCTAAAAATGTACTGGCCTGGTTGACCATTTCTGCACGGGATTGGATTAGCTCAAAATCATCAACCAAAAGAACGTACTTTTTCCTTTCTCTGACAATAGCAGGTTCAGCAACTATCACGCGAATCATATCGCCCCTTTGTAGCTCCATCGACTGGAATTTGGACGCGGCCTGGTTTCTCAAAAGAGCCTTCATGTGGTAGACACCGTCTGAAATCATGATCAGGTTCTTTCTGTTGCTATTGGCACCATCTGACTTCCTGGTATTGTAAACCTGGTAAACGCCACCGGTAGGATTATCGTACCTCTGCTTGTTGGTGAAGATGCTGTGGAAGTCTCCCTTCGAAAGTTGAATGCTGCTCATTTGTTGTAGATATATTTCTGTTTTGCTTGCTGCTTTCACGTCTGTGATAAGATGGAGAGTGACTAGCCGTTCTTCTGCTCGATGGTAAGAAGTGGAGGAAATAATGTTTGTTCAAATCTTGATTTATGTTAGTATTCACGCGTCTTTAATCGCTTCGCCCAAATTTGACGCGTGATTTTTTTCCGACCAAAGAGATGTCTCTACTATACAGTGAAGTAGAAGAAAGGAGAAGAAGAAGTAACAGGGAACCTATCTGAATCGGGATCGACGCTGCCACATATGACTGAGGAAGATGTTAGACGCGTAGCGATCACTATATATGCGAAAAAATGTGCAGAAGCTGAGGAGGTGCTGATGTCACCGCTAGTATTCGACATGCATGATATCCAGCTTCTGCGGAAGTATGGTATATGTGGTGTGCTGTCTGGAACTTTGCCCACTGCTGCACAACAGAATGTGTTCTTGTCGGTGCCTCTGAGGCTCATGCTGGAAGACGTGCTGTGGCTTCACCAAAACAATCTCGCCGATGTGAAGATAATAAGACAAGGGGGCGATGAGATAATAGCAGGAATAACGCCAGAAAGGGGTGCCAAACTAGCCAAACTGGTGGAAGACCGCTTAACTAAGTCGTTCGATTATCAGACGAAGTTTAAGAAGGACCAACACATTGCAAAATTAAAGAAAATCGGTATTATCAACGACGAGACTTCCGCAGAGGAACTACAGCGGTTGGACAAATCTAACAACAACGACCAGCTGATCGAATCTTCTTTATTTATTGACATTGCCGACAGTTCTTCTATCCTAAAGGACGATAGTATTGCTTTGAATAGCCTATCTTGTGATGATATTCGTAATTTGTTGTTTAAGCAATACGAGCGGTCAGAAAAGATGCAGACATACTTTTTGTACAAGGCATTGAGAGATCAAGGATACGTCTTGTCTCCAGGTGGTCGTTTTGGTGGGAAATTCATAGCATATCCTGGTGATCCCCTGCGTTTCCATTCGCATTTGACTATCCAAGAGGCGATCGATTATCGTAGCGAGCCGATCGACTTGATATCTATGATAAGCGGTGCAAGACTAGGCACTACTGTTAAGAAACTTTGGGTCATAGGGGGTGTTGAGGAAGAGACGGGAAGCACACATTTCTTCTCGGTGGAATGGGCAGGTTTCGGTTAAATTGAAAACCAACCATGCATTCCTCTTTTTCCGTTTCCTAGAGGAGCCTATATACTTTCAAACTTTTTTTTTCATAAAAATCATGCATAACTATAGTACAATTTATAAAGTTACAACTATTTGACCTGTTAACAGTAAAGTTTTTTTCCTACTATACATTTGTTAACATTTAGTTCCGAAAATAATATTTAGATTTCTATAAACAAGATGAAAAAAAATAAATTTCTAAACAGCCTATATGTTGTAAATTCACTCAGTTATAGCAACAGTAACGTATGTTAAAAACCCTTTAGGTAGAATCGTCCGTATACTTTTCGCTATACAATGATCCCCAGTTAATTGGCGAAGATATAAACAATATTATCTACGCTCAACTATTTTCGCACTCAATAACGTTATTATTACGAAATTAGTGTTGCTAACAGACACTGAATCCTATAGGAAGCGAGCTTGCTTCCAATTGGGTCTTTCAGCAACATTATCTCTTCAGCCATTTTCTGGAAACGAATAATGTAACGTTCAGTTGTTGACCTGCAAGAACAGTGGATTCAAGACGCTTTTCAGGCTCATCTCTTAGGCGATTAGTATAGCCATTATAATAATAAGACATCGAAAGCAAAGTGTGAGCTTGATTTATAAAATAGTTCAGCTTATATTGGTACCAGATCTGCAGTACCTTGGAAGCACATATCCCATATTTTCGGGAAATGCTGGGTATATAAAATAAAAATGGATAAGCTGGGGTAGGAATATACGTATAGTAGCGTACTGGTCTTCTTGTGATATACAACAGATAATTTCAGTAAAAGGGCGGAGCTTAGCAATTTAACTAACAGTACAGATCTTGGTGTAATTTCTGTTTAGTAGGCACGTAAATATCTCTGCATTCTTGGTTTTATCTGTAAGAAGAAAATCGATTAGGCTAGCCACTATGGTATACGTATATAGGCAGAAATGGAATTATGTGCTCAATAACGCCTGTGTTAACTCCGTTTGGTAAAAATATCTTGGAACTAGAGATATTGCCCTTATTTTAGCCCTTTAAAAATGGCAAGGAATAATTTTTCTCCTAGTTTAGCATAAAAAGTTAAAACTAAACCACACTAACTTAAAATAATAACTGTATTTTCAGTTCGATAAACGACTGAGGAGTGGAAAACACCTTGATACTATTGAAGGGCATCATTCAGTGCCAAAGCCCATGTTTCAGCATTAGCCTACCCTAGTCGTTGTATCGTATAACCAGATCAGCTAGTCGAAGAACCCTTCTTACCTTGTAAAATACGATATCATAGAACCGTATCATGCACTATTCCCTCGGAAATATATTACTTCGGTAACGGACCACCCTTACTCTTCTAGAGCTACAGAATTATCGTTAATTGAACTATGAAATCTCATTAATGTTCCTGTTTCAATTTTCGTTATCTAAATTCAGTCTTATTTCTTCTCGTATTTCAATTAGAGTGGAATCATTGCTGATCTTTTTCGGAACCAAAATAATAATCTCTGAACAGCTTGAAAAGGTTCCTTTCACAAACCGTTGATAATAAGAAATAGTTCAGGAAGATGTTTTGGATAACTCCATATATGATTTAACCTATTCTTAATTGAAGGTTTTGAGACGTTCTAAGTAATCACTTATCTTTTCTACATTAGTTGTATGCTAATAGGTTAGAGAAGTACCGGAATATACTCTAAGACATGTCGGCATCGGGGAATTGCTTTCTCCAATATTCTCGTTGGACCTGCAGCTCAACTTCCACTGCTTTAGGATATTATGCTTCTAGAGGCGGGTCAGAATTATAAGTATACGATTTGGTCTCCTGCCAAGCCTCGAATAAAAGGCGCATAACACAGACGCCACATAAAAGATTGCATCGAGGTGGAATTAAAAACATCTGTCCCGTTGTGGAAGCTCGTTACCACAGTCTAACATTATTGAACCAGTAAGCTTACTTGCYGTAATTGCAGAAAACCCCATTCTCGAACAATACCCTGCGTTAAAAGAAACACAAATACCTACGGAAAGTGTCAATCCGCTGACCGAGAAGTCTCTAATTGATTTACATTGTACGGTCTTAGAAGAAGGAAATGGAAATACCTACGAAGAAACACCAGAATCGTTACGAGACAAGTCAAAAGACATATTGCAGGAAGACGGAGAAGCCTTGCCTGATAAGGACAGAGGCCTACTGGAACAACATAATTGCCAATGTGCTGCCATAGTAATTGCGATTTATCTTTTCTGTTAGATTATTAATAGTCCTTGGACCACCCCATCCAAAAATAGAATGCTAGGAACGCTAGAAAACGTAGCCGTTAGTATAGGATTAATGGTGTGTGGCGTTCAGATTACCTTTTGGTCATATAACGCGAGAACAGGAGTTTCTACCGTTTCAACTTGCGTTGTATCAGTAGCAGCAACTCTAGTAACTGTGGCGATTAATGGAGCAATTAACGGTGGTCCGGATAAAAACGCTACTGCAGCGCAAGCTATCGTGGTGGCATTGAAGAGGATGGGAAGACATGCCTATAGCCTTGTCCTGTAACGTATTTACTGTTAGGTCTCATAAGCCGAAAATAACATTTCTATACATTGTAGCTTGCTTCATGACAAGTTTAGTGCGTCAGAGTATGATATATCTTAATAGGGCACTTTTCCGTGGGTTGCTACGAGTTTTAAACGCGATTCAGCACCATATAGTCAGAAAACCGTCCATAATCTAATTCGGATTAATGCCCTCTTTTAGCTTTTACATATTTTAGGTTCAAGTCTATGCCATTTTGTAAACGGCGCCTCTTTCTGTCTTGACAGGTACACATTTAGATTTGTGATTCTTCGTCAGTAAGTCCTTGAGAGTACTGCTGTTTCTAACACCACAAGCTCAAACTCTATGTGGAATGCAGCTTTATCGATAGTCTTTCTCGCTCACACGTACTCTAAAGCTTTTATAAGAGCGCATGGGAGTCGGTTCCCGAAAAAATACAGTATCATTTTTCTAGCGTCAGGGCTTTTTCTTTTACTGTCGCAATGTCTAGAACCCAAGGAGAGGCGCCAATCACACCACTTGATAGGTGCTGTACTTGCTGCCATGTATTTTTTCAAGTGTCTCTGTAGTTCAAGAGACTGACGGCTTGTAAATTGAAGCGTAACCCAGGGACGAGCATAAACGCCACGCCAGCAAAAGACAGTTCAATGCACTCCAAAATTAATGGGTCTTTTTATGATAGTATAAACATTTAATTGGTATTTGCGAGCTCAATTTTTTTTAAACAAGAAAATGAGCTGGTGTCTGGCAAGGTAAATTAAGTCACAGCCTTGCCCATAGGGGTAAAGCTGGTGTGAGTGACAAATCTTATTGAAAAGGTTACTTTTAGAGATGTTGGGAACTTTAAAACGGGTGAACGCAGATATCTGGGAAAATAACAATAAATGGGTTTCAGGGGTGTTACTATTAACAGTGACCAAGGAGTTTGGGCACCCACCCAAAGAGTTCACGATAAATTACATTCATTTAAGGACCGCCGCTTCTTACGTTTGTTGATTCCAGATTTGACTAGTGGATAACTCTCGGGGAAGATCAGGATGAAATCGTTAACTTGAGGTAGAAATTTGGGACGTTACTCAAAATCAACTATGGCGTAGATTTGTTAAAAAGTTGAATCCCGAAACCTGATGAAACTAACGAATGAAGGCAAAGGCGGTATAGAATGCCCAGAATTCGGCAAGGGTTGGACCCATAAACCGCTGAAACGACAACTAAAGAATGGTACGCTACCACGAAAAAAATCGTCGCCGGTGTATAGTGTGTCATTTCGTATAATAAATAAGCTGAACACAAGCTGAACATAAGAATAATATCTCCTGAGACTGAAGACTCCCTAAGTTCATCAGAGCCACCTTGTACTAATGCAAGAATCACGAGTAGCACGAATAGAACCACAATTGGCTTAAAGCGGACCATTCAGTATATTGGATGAGGAATTCAGAACTGAATGTAACTTCAGGAAAAGGAATATATTCTGAAATTGAAGGTGCGTTCGGTTCATCAGGGATATCTCTGTTCAATGTGTCTAATTTGACGTCGTCATTGATACCGTCGTCACGAGGCTCCATGTGCAATTATAAGCAGCCGACTACTGTGATATAAAATATATATCTATAGCTAGAAGTGTCACAATACCAACAATAGTGAACCCTTTTACGTTTTCATTTTCGAGTCTGTTTTTTAGGAGCCATTGTTTTCTGCGAAGCTGCGTATAAACTAGAGAGCATACGCTGTCGATCGCCGTCCACGCATATAAATACCAGCACTTGAAGTACAAAACCTCGTAAAGTCAATGAAACTGCGTAGGTTCATCTATGTGTTAGGACGTAAACCTTAGAACGAGAATTCGAGGAGAAGTAAGCGTATTCATAAGTGTATATCACTCCTCTCATTAGTTTTTAAATTGCCCTTTTTTTTCTACATTAGTATTTTCTGGGATATACTAGGATATTAAATAAAGAAAACGGTTCAAGTTTTAAGGTATATCGGTATTTGGATATTGGCTGCTCCAATACTTTCCTTGGGCCTCTTTTTCCACTTCTACAGCTTTAAGATAGTACGCTTCGAAAATTGGGTCAGGACTGAAAATATGAGACCTAGCTGCATCATCCGGAGCATCTGCTGCTGGTACCTCTGGCTGTGTATTTTCGGCATCACTTGTTGATGAGTCTGAAGGAGTACCGGAAATCCTTCCTTTAATGAGGGTTCTAAAAAAATCATAGCACGTCATTTCACTGTAAAAATAGTACGGAGTAGTCCATAAACCATTACAAAACAAGTACTGATTCATATTGTATGTGATAGTTCTCCATTCCCTTCCCTTTACCGCTGGTTTGTATGTAATTACCTCCATCAAAAGTTTTATTTTGAAGCTTTCATCAGAGATCGGCTGATTAAATGCAATCAGCGCAAACAAACACATGAAATAAGGAACAACCACTAAGACAATAAGATTGTAAAAGACATTATTATGGCAATACACGACAGATAAAATGGAAATCGCGAGCACTAGAAATAACCACACGAAAGGTTTAAAGTGTGCCATTTCGTGAAATAGATGGGGGAATTTTGAGGTAAATATGTTGTTAGGAAGAGTGATATAGTCCGCGATCAAAGATGCATTGGGCTCATCCGAGATGCCTTCGTTCATTGTACACAACTTAACATCGTTGTTGACATCATCACTCTTGAAATGCGACTGCATATGCAATCCGTGCTCCATTTCTTTTCTATGGTTACAGCACACAACTGACCCAAAACAGTTTCTTACTTTCGTATAAACTGCTTTTGACCTTATATCATCAACAATTTCGAACCTTTTTAAATGTTTTATTCATTATAGAAATATTTTTTTTGGCAACATTTGCCTTCTGCAAAGCCCCGAAGAAACGACGCACAACAAAAAATGTGACAAAAAATAGTAGATCTAGAAGAAGGTTTATTCATTTTTGCATGATCGTTTCCAAGAACTGAAAAAGTATCGCACCGCACCGAACCCTAGGATATTTAAGTAGCAACCTGCAACGGTAACGAATCGTATCTAAGCAAAAAACCAGGGGCTTTGGTTAAAGGGACGCTAATACACGGTGGCCTTTAACATGATAGTGGACCTCTCTCCATCGTCCACTACCAGCCATTGTAAACTTTCTGAGATACTTTTTACGCGAGCTGAAACGAAGCAAGTGCCCAAAAAGAAAGATCAAGTCAACTTAAGGCCTTGATGTCCTTTGTTTAGACCCAATGATACTAACGACAGCATACTGTCACATGATGAAGGACACTGACCTAGAAGACAATACAAAACGCGTATCCAGGGCGTATCCGGGGCGTTATACGCTAGAAACCAGAACTTCATGTCCTTTAGTGCGTACATAAATCTGGTGCTGATTGGCCGACGCACGTCTTCGTTTTCATTCTTTATTTGACACAATTTTTCATAGGAGGACAGGAAATAATGAGACTCAATATAGAAGATGTTAACGAAAAACATGATCTATATATATCAACCACGTTTACCAATCGGAATAAACACCTTAATTGACAACTGTTGCTTTGTAAAAAAGGCTTCTCTTAATGCCACGACTGAATAATCATAATGACTCTCAGTCATCATAGTTGAATCACAAGCCGATTACCTAAAGCGGTAATGATTCATCTATACCTGTAGCAAAGAAACACTTACTCGTGAAAGTAGTTTACCATAGCCACATTTGTAAAACTACGGTTAGAATAGATACATCAGATAAAAAGTAGTAACCAGTATTCTAGATCCTAAGTTCCTCTAACGATTCAACGTTTCGACAAGTCCCCGTTGGTGGCACCGCTTTGAGATTTTTCCTTAATAAGGTAGCAATAGGATACTAAGTCGAAACTCCTTTAGTCCTTATCCAGTCAACAGTGGAGCACTCATTTCACCCGGAATTTAAATATAAATCGACTATACGTTTTAATTATCCCTTGTGTAAAGGCTGTCAATGATGCCCCACTGCAAGTGCCGTGACTTGTATTTTCGGTTCAGCATTGTTATTAACTACAAATCGCCTCCATTGCATCTGCCCGGATCTATATTCTCTTTATGATTTGAATCTCTCATCTCATCTTTTTCTTTCTTTTCGATAAAAGTAGTTCTTTCACGCCGCTCTCTTCACAACTCGATTCGCATCAAGACTATACGTCACTCGAAGGGACCATAGCCCTATCAATGCGCATGATGTCTGTCTTACAAAGCCACGTAGACCAAATGCACCCTATCGTGACCAGCCCGATGTACATTCATTGGCGAGACCTTCATACGCCTTGATGTGCGCCTCACCTACCCTAGCATCGCCTATACCCTGAGTAACCCGAGAAACCATACCGATGCAGAACTTCTGTATAAAACAACATTGACCGCTATTCGTATACGATCACACGATCATCATCTGCCCTTCCACACACTCCAGTGGGCCATTTTACTCACATGAATGTCTCTGTATGCGATCCATAATCTAGTGTCGTCACGCTTTTCATATTCAGTATACGGATGGCACTTCTTGAAATGATGTATGCCTTTCTCCGCTAAACCATTTAACGTAGTTACTGTATCAGAATGTCCGATTATGTCAGTTTTGACCTTGCGGCTGAGCTGTGCCTAATTAAAAGTAAAAATATACATCATGTACAGTACCTTGCTCGTGCAGTCGTAAACAATCAATCTGCCGGACGTTATGATGTAGTGCTGAAGATCCTACGAGGGCC
The DNA here is from genome assembly GCF_001298625.1 of Saccharomyces eubayanus. NCBI lineage: Eukaryota > Fungi > Ascomycota > Saccharomycetes > Saccharomycetales > Saccharomycetaceae > Saccharomyces > Saccharomyces eubayanus. Next base: position 140,528 of record NC_030976.1, read on the forward strand.
ATCAATCGTTCATAGTGTTGGAATAAGTGACTAAGGATGTACACCTATTCGTATAACTTGGAGTAGGTAACGACAGACATTCTTCAACACGATACTAATCATGTTGGGTTAAGCGAATGCAAACATCCATAAGATACTACTAATTATATTGGAGTAGGTAAATTCTAACTATAGATAAAGATATATTAATTGACCAGAAATTAGCATATAATAAGATGTGTTATACTCGATAACTTACCGTCAACGTTCCCAACTATGTCTGAACCAATGGGTCTCATATAACCAATCAGCGTGTGTTTTATATACCTTTGCTATAAAATAAGAAAACTGCTTATTTTAATTATTACTTTTTACTGAACTAACTAATTATCAACACATAGTTGCATTACACGCTTCACAGAGGTGTTTTACATCGGTACTAAAACACGGGGTTTGCTAGAAAGCAATGACGAGTAACGCTTGCCTCCTATTGCCAATCCCGGTTCATTGATCCAACCAGTCGCTACCCCATATATACACTGCTACACAGGTCCCAGCGAAAGTTGCGATTGGCAAAGCAGCACCGGCTTTCATACAACTGGCTAAGTCGTTTTGAGACGGTGCATCCCGGGTGAGATGAACTGCGTTTGTTAGAGTGCTTCCACACGCATTAATATAGATAGCATGACCAGCTGTGAGGATGGCAACTAAAATAATAATAACACTTGCAACAGTAACGCGAACCCATGATAGCCCACTTAACCAATTTGTCCACCCTCCAACGATCCGCCTGATTGTAATATGTCTAGTGAATTTTATTGGTCTCGAAAAGATTAAAAGTGAGCACGCTGCAATACCGAATGTGACCAATATTAAGCAAGCATCTGTCGACACTTCAGCGGCCTGCCTGATAGCGATAGGTCGAAGGATTCCTATGGCCCTTAAAAAGACTAAAAGTGAGCAGACCGCGGCACCTGATAGGATCAGTATTAAACAGGCATTGATGACCTCTTGGCGATAATTGACCTTCTGTATCACATTTACGTCTGTTGTTCTCGCTCTGAAGCCGGTGAGCGTTATTTTCATTCTAACGTAGGGTCTTGATCCTATCTACGAATGAATTTGGGCTCAGTTATCACTTTGCATCAACGATGTTGATCTTCAATCTTCTTCACTCTCCTATTGGCCATATATAACCGGAAAGAGCCTTGTGGACATGAAAAAACTACAAACTGCGGTACGGGAAGTCGAACCCAGGCCTTGACTATGAAAGCGTGATGTGAAAGCACTCTACTGGATAACCGTGAAATTTACCGACTTCGTTGGAACAAGTTTCTACTGTCGTTCATATTGACCTGTGAAATTGAATGCTGATCTTTGGGATTCCATTAATTTTTGAAGTTGTAATTTTAGGTGTGTAGATTATACTACTGATTCTCCTTCCTAATTTCGACGACAGTTTGAATCTTGGTTTACTAGTCTTATAATTTATGTCATCTTTTGAAACCGTATAGAACTGTAACACATGGGCGATAGTGTTGATAATTAGTTAGTTTAGTAAGTTGTAATAATGAAGAATAAGCAGTTCTTTCTTGAATTATTTAAGAGAGGTATATAAAACACACGCTGGTTGCTTATTGAAACCCAATGGTCGAGACATAATTCAGAATGTGGACAATAAGCTATCATGTATAACTAGTCCTCTTATATCTTGATTTCTGATCAATTAATAGATCTTTAATCTTATTGTTGGAACAAGATTCAACTATTGTCCATCTATTACTATTATATACGGTGTTAAAAGATGATATAAACTACAAGACCAGTAAGTTAAGATTCAAAGTGTCGTCGAAATTAATGGAAGCTGAAGCGCAAGGATTGATATTGTAATAGGATCAATGACTGACAACATATAAAAAGAGGAACAGAATCACTTATAATATAATGCAAAATTACTGATTCCTTTCTGTGGATTCCTAAATCCATGAGGAGAATCTCTAGTATAATCTATATACGTAATATTATAACAATAAGAAATAATGGAATCCCAAAGATCATCATACAATTTAAATGGTTATTAGGAATCCCAAAGATCATCCTACAATTTAAATAGTTATTACTTATCCTCACTAATTACCAGACTTGGTTATTTATATCATGATGAAACAATGTTTATAAATAGTGTTGGAATATGTGACTACGGATGTACACTTATTCGTATAAATTGAAGTAAGCAAACTCAAAAACAATTTATCTATTTATTCGTATACGATATGAGAAAGGAATGTAAACGAATAAATAATCTGGTAATTAGTGAAGATAAGATAAAGATCTATTAATTGATCAGAAATCAGTACATAAGAAGATAAGTTATACCTGAGAACTTATTATCGATGTTCTGAAACTATTTCTGAATCATTGGGTTTCATATAACCAATCAGCGTGTGTTTTATATGCCTCTCTTATATAATAATAAGAAAGAACTGCTTATTCTTAATTATTACAACTTACTAAACTAACTAATTATCAACAAATAGTAATAGTGCTAATATTATTATTTTCTTATTTCAGAAATTTCATCATACATGAATTAATGTGTGTCTGTAATAACCATTTAAATTGTATGATGATCTTTGGGATTCCATTATTTCTTAATGTTATAATATTACGTATATAGATTATACTAGAGATTCTCCTCATGGATTTAGGAATCCACAGAAAGGAATCAATACTTTTGCATAATATTATAAATGATTCTGTTCCTCTTTTTATATGTTGTCATTCATTGATCCTATTACAATATCAATCCTTGCGCTTCAGCTTCCATTAATTTCGACGACACTTTAAATCTTAACTTACTGGTCTTGTAATTTATGTCATCTTTTAACACCGTATATATTAGTAATAGATGGACAATAGTTGAATCTTGTTCCAACAGTCTGAAGACACCTATTCCAATAAACTATTATTATAGATCTAAGCTCACTTAGGACCCTAGACATATTATTCCTTCCAAAAAGAACTTCCAAGATAATCTGGGCACATGGCGCAGTTGGTAGCGCGCTTCCCTTGCAAGGAAGAGGTCATCGGTTCGATTCCGGTTGCGTCCATTATTTTTTGGCTCTGGTAACCGAAGCTGTGAACATAATCAATCAATAGCGATAATAAATGTGGATCCAATAACAGCCTATTCTCTTCAACGAATTTTTATAATCCATCGAAATAGCGTCAAACAAACCTCTCTGATAACGTTTCATACCCGATTTAGCACATGATATAGAAACAAAAGTTGACAAAAAAAAATTGAATCTTAAAACGGTCGTTACCAGTGGAGTGTGTTTGATTTCAAAGCACTGAAGGCATTCTAAGATAAACAGAATACGATTTGTCGAAGATAGCCTCTCAATGAGGTACGTAGGTGTCCACTTTTGTTTATTCTGTATGCAAGGTTGTTATTACTTTTTTTCTTTTAAAAAATGGTCTTAAAAAGATTATATATTTATGAATATGATGCAAGTTGGATGAATAGGAAATGCTGTACAAATAATATCATTTGCGAATAATGTCATCTAATTGCTTCATTAACACGTCCATCCTGTCAAAAACTGGAGCATAGAGATGCTGAACCAGGGAGTGTGGCTTAGAAGTTGGATCGGATACATTGGTGTTAGAAGGTACCCTTAATCCGGAAAATGAACTATTTACGCTTGCTGAAGATATCACTCTTTGTTCATCCATGTAAAAATCTTCCTCTGATGATGAATGTAGCGATACGCTTGATTGCTTTTCTGTATCCTCTTTGGGTTGTTCCACTTCAGCTTGGGGGTTCTTTTCTCCGGTAGCTTCCGGGGTGGGCTTATCTTGCGTCTTGTCTTGTGCTTGATCTTGTACGTTTTCGTTGTTCGACGACTCTTGAATTTTCAAACTTGGGTGAATATATTGTGAAATGTCCTTTATTGCTCTAGATGATGGAATACCACTGATTTCCTCTACCACCGCTGGTGCGGAAGGTGAATCGTTCGTCCATTCCGATGACGAAGGTGAAAACTCACCAATTGTTGAAAGAGAGTTTTGGGAATCGGATTTCGCCATTCCGTTTGTAAATGGCATACGAGGGGCTTCGAAAACTTTTTTCAAATCAGTATCGAACTCACCATCAGTTATTTTCGATTTCTCGTCCTTTACGTCTTGGTTAGCATTGAGTCCATATTTGTCTTCATTACTGGATGATAGTGGCATTACTAGTGATGAAACAGGTTTGAGTAGGACGTCGTTTTTATTATTAGCTCTCCGAACCTTTTTAACGTTTAAAGGTGTATTCAGAGACGTACTGAAGGAAACATCGCTCACTACATCGCTCATATCATCGTCCTCAAATTTGGTAAAGTTCAGCTTAGCCTCAGTGAATTCATCCCGGTGTCTTACTTTTGCATCATCATCGTCGTCATCACCATGGTCGTCGTCTTTCTCACCCTCGTTATCACCATCTTCGTCACTATCCGAGGATTTCTCTTCAACTGCATCGTCTATAAACCTATCTGCGTAACCAACAACATCATTGAAGCTAACAGACTTGTTACCTTTCCCGTATCCCTTCAATGCTGGTGTGGGGGTCATACTGTCTGCATCACTCTCGTTATTCTTATGGGAGTCATCCTTGGAATCCGTTGATGAAGCTACAGATTGCGAAGACATATTTTCATTTTTCCAGCAATTCAATCGAGCCAATCTTTCGGGGAATGTTTCCAGAATTTCCGCAGGCGCAAACCCAATCTTACCGTCCGTGATCCTTTTCACTAACCACCAGTAGGCATCTTGGTCGTTCAGCAATATACACGGTTCGTCCTGTCCCAGTTGACAATGCGAAGAATCATGTCCGTTAAACGCATAAAGTGCATATAATTTATCAGGATCTAGTTCTCTTGGTGGCGGCAAGGGTTGATAATCGTCGTTTTCTTCGTCCAAGCTACCGCTTTCACCTTCGAAGTCCGCGTCTTCGAACTTTCTATCAAAATCGTAATCGTCAGAGTAGTTTTCTTCTCCTTCTTCGTCTTCGTCTTCGGAAATGGCGTACTTCAAACCATCGCTAAAATCGTCCATGTCAGCGAGTTCATGGTTCGCAATATCGTCCACCACAGAATGCTGCTCCTCCTGCTCCTCCTCCGCCTCCTCCTCGTTATCGCCACTATCCGTAGGGTCCGTTTCGATATCTTGTAGCCTTTTCTCCAAATTGTCCTCAAATTCTGAATCCGAGTAATCGTAAGAGCCGGGCAGTTCTGTGGAGTTCTCTTTTGAATGTCGTTGGCCCCTTCCACTACCTTCGTGTGTATGTTTCTCCGCCTCCACCTCCACCTCTTCCTCGACATCGTCGTCGTCGTCGTCTTTATGTCGCAAAGGCGCATGGGTCTTTTCTGCTGCATTACCTAGTATACTGAGTTTCGAGTTGAAAGGTGAGCTCTTATTGGATGTGGGCGTCACAACAACACTCCCACCCATGCTCTCAGAATCCTCGTTCCCCGAAGCCTGCTGGCTTCCCATGGTAGGCCTGTTCTTGATAATATCTGAAAAGTCCTCTATTAGGGTCGGATCATTCAGCAGCGCATGCGATTGAGAAGAGTCCATGCCCAACTTCGACGTCATCAACGGAGGCACGTAACCACCGTCACGCGTAGCAGCTATAGACCTGATCTCCTTGACAGCACTTTCTGAAGCCCCATCAACATGCTGTTCCTTATTACTCATCCTCTTTCCACGCGGAGAATGTTGTCCAAAATACGTATATTTCCCGTCTTCCTCAACTTAAAAACGGCCTGCTCCTTATTGCAATCCACGAATATACCAGAATGAAACCTGTTCTGCTCGATACCAACGCAGAAAACACAACCGACGTACAACTGTCCAAGCTTCTGTACAGATGGGCTTGACGTGATCAGCTATTATCCAAAATTTCACGTCATCTGAAACTTTTCCTAAAAGTGAAAAAAGAAGGCCCAAGGGTCACCCGAAGCAAGATCACGAGTCAGACTGACTCGTGCGAGAGATGAGGATGTAATAATACTAATCTCGAAGATGGCATCTGTGCAGATGTACATGTATATATATATATACACACGTAGAGGTAGAGGCATTGAGTGCTGTGTGTTTGACGGACTTCGATTTATAGCCTAGACCAACCGCATCATAAGCATTGCTTAGAGGGATATCATACAAAGAGAGAAACAAGAATGTCAATTACAAAGACTGATTTGGACGGAATACTGCCATTGGTGGCCAGAGGTAAAGTTAGAGACATATACGAGGTGGACGCTGGTACGTTGCTGTTTGTCGCTACGGACCGTATTTCTGCATACGATGTTATCATGGAAAACAGCATTCCAGAAAAGGGGATTTTGCTGACCAAGTTATCGGAGTTCTGGTTTAAGCTGCTCTCCAACGACGTACGCAACCATTTGGTGGATATCGCTCCAGGAAAGACCATTTTCGACTACTTGCCTAAACAATTGAGTGAGCCCAAGTACAAAACCCAACTGGAAGGCCGTTCTTTGTTGGTTCACAAACACAAGCTAATTCCATTGGAAGTCATTGTCAGAGGCTACATCACCGGATCTGCTTGGAAGGAATACGTAAAAACCGGCACCGTGCACAGCTTGAAGCAGCCTCAGGGGCTCAAGGAATCTCAAGAGTTCCCAGAACCAATTTTCACTCCTTCGACCAAAGCTGAACAAGGTGAGCATGACGAAAACATTTCTCCCGCCCAAGCTGCTGAACTGGTGGGTGAAGATCTGTCTCACAGGGTGGCAGAGCTGGCCGTAAGACTATATTCCAAGTGCAAAGAGTACGCAAAGGAAAAGGGCATTATCATTGCTGACACCAAATTTGAATTCGGTATTGACGAAGAGACCAACGAAATCATCCTAGTGGACGAAGTGTTAACCCCAGACTCTTCCAGATTCTGGAACGGTGCCTCCTACAAGCTAGGCGAATCCCAAGATTCTTACGACAAACAATTTTTAAGAGACTGGCTTACTGCCAATAAGTTGAACGGTGTTAACGGTGTGGAAATGCCTCAAGACATCGTCGACAGAACCAGGGCCAAGTACATAGAAGCTTACGAGGCATTGACGGGCTCCAAATGGGCTCATTAAGCGGGTTTCTATTTGTTACAGGTCATCAGTGTATCTCGCACTAAATATATACATACATATACATATGTATATACAATTATGTTTCTCGAAAGATCTCGAAAACGGATTGAATCTCAACGGTACCTCGTTTGCCAGTGGTATGCAGGTTTGGTGAATTTTTTACCGTAATATCCGTTAATAGATTCTGGGACTTTGCCAATTTTTTTACCGTTCACTACTTCTCTGGCTCTTTCCTCCACGGCGTGTGTAAACTGTTCCTTCAACTGGCTCAGTTCTCTTTCGTATTCCATGGCTTGCTTCTCTAAAATTTTCTCTATGTTTGTCAGTTCATTTTCGTAATCCAATAGTTTTCTTTCAAATCTCTCAAGTTGTAAAGATTTCCTTGCGGTCCGTATTTGGATATCCTGCAGCAGCTCGAAAGTGGAAGGCCTGGTTCTCAGGTTCACTTCTATCATTGAATGGATTATAGCATTAAGCCCTTTAGAGTAATACTCGGGGATAGTCTCACATTTCCCATTTTTGATCTTAGTTTGTAACTCCAGGTAATTTTTGGCTTGGAATGGGGGATGTAACGAACACATCTCGAATATAACGCAACCCAATGACCAAATATCGGATAGCGGAGAGTACGGTTGGTCCATCAGCACTTCAGGTGACATATAGTACGGCGTGCCCACATATGTAGTTGCGAACTGGATACTGGTTTCGAGGGACTTGGCTAGCCCAAAGTCACCTAGTTTCACCACAACTTGGCTGTAGTCCATAGCACTCCCCTTTTTGCGTGAATTTACTCTACGGTCTCTGTAGTAGTTATTGTTCACTTCACCGTGGCCATCGACTTCCTCATTAAGACTGTTATCACTGTCATCATAACTGAGGAATATATTGCCCGGTTTCAAGTCACGATGGATGACGATGTTTTTCCCCTTTACTGGTGGTTTCATCCGATCATATATTGTGGTTAAGGTTGGCAATTCGATACCGTAATGACATTTATAGAGCGCGCTCAATAGCTGCGCCAAGATACCCCACACGATCTTCTCTGGTATGTATTTGTGTTCCTGTTTGTAATGTTTAATCATTTGAGACAGGTCACCTCTAGAACAGTACTCCATATACAGGTACAACACTTCTCTCTGTTCATCGAAGTCCCAATTATAGAACTCCACAATATTCTCGTGCTTTAGCTGTGACAAAATGCTACATTCCGCAATCAATTGCTGTCTCTCTTTGCTATTCATATGACCATATTTAATGTCCTTTCTAACCAAAAGCTTCTTGGTGGGTATGTGTATGACTTTTCGTACGGATCCAAATGAACCTCTCCCGATTTCTTCGAGAACTTGATAATCCGATCTAGGTGGATTCCCTTGCTGCTGCTGCTGCTGTTGCGGGCTATGATATTCTTGGAGAAACTGTCGTCTATGCATGCTGCGGTACAGGATTGATCCAATCTTAGAATCGCACTCATAACAAAACTTCCTAGGTATAGTGAGCTTTTTCGTGATACAAAAAATTGGTATTCTTTTGAAAAGTTCACTTTTATTTACCTTCCACCCCAATTAGGAAATGTGATGAAATGATAACCTTAAAAAAAAAAAAAAAAAAAAAAAAGAGAAACTATACCCTAGTCTGGGCCTATCGGAAGACACCATTACCACGGTTATTCCAGACTGCCAAGCTCCATCTGTTTTAGTGTTATTGGCGTACCTTCCGCCTATTAAATTTGATGCCCAAGGTGCCGTGAGTTTATACATTTGATCCCAAAAAAGCATGCACATGGCATGTCAGTACGTCAGTACCATAAGTGGCATTTATTGTGCGAAGATCTGTCAAGCATAGCCTTTTGGAACTCAAAACCAAAGAAATGAGTCGTTTGTTTGTGGATGATTCACGATATATAATTTTATAAAGATGCTGGATTATATTTCTCTATATATACTCATGAGATGTTTGCGTTAGGTTTGGGATGTGATAGAAGGTGCGGAATATCCATCACTGTTTGGTCTAGAAGATCGCGGATTTGCGTGGTCGTCTTTTGTTGGCGAACTGCCAATTGCTGCCGTGACGCTGGGTACCTTTTGCAAGCTTCCCTTTTTTGATAATGAACGAATGTCTTCACATAGTTGGCAGATCAGAACCGAGTCACCACCAACCTGGTTGGCGTTCCTTTTTGGATGGTTCTTGTCCCAGTTTCTATTCAAAAACTCAGTTATTTGTACTAGTATTGAACGAAGCTTGAAAATAGTGGCTTTACTGTGATGAGTCGATTTCGTTTGCTTTATCGGATCTGGCAACCCCGTGTAATCATACATCTTCAACAACGATTTTGTAAATATCAATTTCACGAATTTTAATAAATCGATTTGAATAAGTAGACTGTTGAAATAAGTACCAAAAAACAGAACAATCTTGTCATAGAAATTCGGATGTAATATGATGTCAATTGCAAGAGTTTCAAAACCGGGGAGTGAACATATCTTGGTGAAAATGCTAATTAGTTTACTGAGATTAACATCACCGTCATTTAATTCATAAAATAGGGCAACAAATTGATCAATCGGCAGTTCAATGGCAGAATTATCTTTAACCTTGATGAGAAGACAATTTTGAGAGCCTTCTGTGATCGCCGTAGGGGTGTCTTCATTAGACGCATTGCGTAATGTGAAATGCAAACAATTCAATACGATCTCCAACCCGCTAATAGATGTGTAGTTTCTTCTTTTAATGAAACCCATTGCCGTTGAAAACAAGGAGAGGTTCATTTGGTCCATGTCTAAACTAATATCAACGCATATGGCCGTAATTTGTTTCCAAATGAAGGATGAATTCTTGTTGCCATCGTCGGACGTGGTGATGGTGTCAATGTTCTGAATGAAAACGAAAAACGCATCGTTATCGAGCAGGTCGTTCAACAGCGTTTTGTTTAAATGTACTGTTAGGTAGCAAAGTTTGATAAAGTACTTCCAAACAGAAACGTCTTTGATTTGAAGCATGTCAACAAAAAATGAAGTTAGCCAGGTGAAAAAGCCCTCCGGTAAGTCGATAAGAAGTCTTGATTTTGAAGAGATGGTCAAATGCGGGAAGTTAGAAACGCTCCTGTGTCGAGTTGGAGACGATGGGCGTGTTGCCATCAAAGAGTGAACGGGAGACCTCGAGGGAGACGGTACCGAGTTCAATGGTGTGTTTTTTGTGGGCGAAGAGGACAATGGTAACGAGGACGAAGAGGGGGCGGTGGACCTGTGGATTTTATCGTCGTTTGTGGTTATCATATAATTTATTGACTTGAAGACTATGTAAGTGGTTTGAGGGTTGGATAGAATTTTTTTTTTCAGCCTGTAGTTGATCAGAGAGGGCAGGATTTTTTCGAAAGACCACGGTGCGTACGATGATAGTTTTAGAATTATTGATTGTGCTCTTCTTTCGTGCATGTTATTAAGAAGGAGCGATAAGCTGAGGTGTTGAGAACACCAGCAACACCAAAAGGCAGTAGAAGTCAAGTCATAATACCTGTAAACGAGTTCCAAGACGCATTTAGGGGTTTTCAACGATGCAAAATTTACCGGATGCATTATTCCGCATTCAATTAGGGTCTGAGGGTGGTCGTTGACAAAATACTTGACTAGATGCTCAAACTTAATTATCGAGGGGATTCCGCCCATGGCGATGAATTTCAGTCGCAAGCGAGAGTGGTTATTTTCTGTGTCATATGCGAAGATGGAGCCAAATGTGGTTATTGAGTGTGCAGTGACAGTCGTACGGGATAAACACTCGATGACTGTATTTGCAATGTTTTCGAGGGAGCAAACACTGAAAAGCCCGTGCAAGTCCGTCAAAGGCTTGGACGGGCTCTTCAATTGGCCCAACAAATGGATCTCAGTCTGGGGGACTAACTCCATTTCTTGATTATTTTCTGTCCAGGCAGCGGGGGCCGCCGCCGAACYGAATTTTGACGGAGATATGTCTAGTTTTTCTTCTTGAAAGTCAGAATCCCAATGGTAGTTATCGTCAGAAAAGTCTTCTTTGAACTTGTTGAGCTTATCAACCTTTACATTTTCCGTGGAGGTAATCCACGCATGCTTGAGCAGTTGGTCAGCTGTGGGTCTCTTGTACATGTTCTTTATGAAGCACTTGGACAAAAAGTCCTTCAGCGATTCAGAGAATGCAGTGGGCGGGTAGTAGGTGTCATTCTCGACCGCGTAGTAGATGTTAGCGTCTGTGAGGTTATGGTATGGCGGGTTCTTGGTGAGCAGCTCGACGACGGTGGCTCCCAGGGACCATATATCGCTGAGCGTGGAGGCGCCTCTATTGCCCAGAATTTCCGGGGCCATCCAGTTGAGCGTACCCGCCAGGGTCAACGCACTGGAGTTCACGATGGTGGAGACACCAAAGTCTGCGAGCTTGACGGTGTTATCTGCGCTCAGCAGGATGTTGGCTGCCTTGATGTCTCTGTGGATGACACCTTCGCCGTGCAGATACTTGAGCCCCCAAAGGGTCTGTGTGACGTAGGTCTTGGACTCGTTTTCGCTCAGGCCAGTGGGACTTCTAGAGACGAGTCTTCTTAATGAGCCGTTAGCACAGTACTCGAGGAGAATATAGAGCTCGTAGCTTTTTCGTATGAAACCGTGGTACTTGACAATATTGTTATTGTTCAGGTTTTTCAAAAGGCTGATTTCCGCYATTATATCGTTGAGCTCCTCGTCATTCTCGTACACGATCTCCTTGATGGCTACGACCTGATCCGTGTGTTTGTTGATGGCTTTGTAAACCACGCCGTACGAGCCCCTCCCAATGACCTGCTTGAGATGGTACTGCACAGACTTCTCAGACGCCCTCTGGATTGGCGTCAGGTTGACTCTATCAGTGTCGGCCATGCTGTTCATCGTCAAATCTCTACTAGGCAGATAGACAGTGCTCTATGGGTATACTATCCTCTGCATAGAGCTTCGAGAAGAGGTTGTACCTTTGTGAGTTAGCTCTTCCGCATACAAAAAACAAACAACAAGAAAAAGGCGGAAGAGCAATTACAGATGGAATAGACCAAAGTAAAACAACAAAGGTCAAAGAGCCCACATTACCTGCTACGGTCGTTTTCGTTACGGATCAATGGTTCTAGTATCGATTCACGCTCTTCTTTGGGAACGGAAATAAAGCATTCGACGAAATACCAATATGCCGCTAAACAGCACACTGCGTTCTTGCTTGTGCAACGTATGATCAGGCATCACATACAGATGTGCCGACGTAGTGATGCCACTCAGCTACACTGTGTCCAAAATGCACTACACGACTTCTTCCAATGCAATGCAAACGCTAAAACTATGGGGCGAAAGACACAGGTGCGGCCTCAATGAAGGGGTTCCCAACCAGCCACAAGCACGAGTAGTCATGATTACTCTCAGAATCCCGTTTTGCTATTAGCCCCTGGATATTTCAGTCGGTTGGTACACAGTTGAAGACAGGCCTACAAGGTAACGACGACCAGACTTACCCAATACGAGTGGAATGAACTATCAGGTGGCAAGCAAACAAGAAATTAGCGATGCCATTATGTAACTGTCACCTTGGCCCCAGGCTAATCTCTCACCAGCTGTTGGCACCAACTTACGATGTTTCGCAATGCAACCAGCCTGAGGATCAATGAATACCATAGTAGCGTTGTCCCATCACGCTCAATACGTCCAACACAAAGCGATGCCCTAGTAGCCTTTGATAATGCACATAATTGGCTGATTTAGAGAGGAATGACTACTATGAACATGTTATATCGGGCTCTTCCAAGCAAACGCCTTTGCCGTGTTGTTACTGATGACTAAAAAAACTTGGGGGACGTGTCCTTCCACAGCGCTTGTGTTCCAACCTTCGGCGCGTAGGCTCAACGAGATTCCCAAAGATGCCTTAGTTCCAAAGCATCCTCACTATCTTCAAGGCAAGTCTCGCATTCGTATTTTTAGTACTTTGATTGCTCACAGTGGGCCAGTATTAGTGGAAAATGAGGCCACTTGGCTCTCAGGTTAAAGTCCAGAATTGAATGGATTGTGACCTCTGGGACCTTTGCAAGGTAATTTGTGTACTAGCAGGCGATATTCCATCTTCCGGGAGAATGTAGTTGCGGAGCACGTAGTCAATTAACCGCGAAATATAGCTGCACACTTGATGGTCGAAAATGGCATGGCCTTCTCGGAACTTGAGAGTTTCAATGTAATGTATATTCTTTTTCTGAATATTTGGATAGAACTTCGAAGAGCAGATTTAAAATCAAGAAATAGACACCTGCCTTTACCGTGCTGACAAGAGTTGAAAATTCACATACATAGTGCTAGATTGTCGCAAGACCGTCGCAATACTGTAGCAATTACATTTCCATCCGGGTTTACCCACCATTTAGTCTTTGTTCTTGGCAATTCAGCCAGCTCAATTATGCACAAATATATACTTCTTTAAAGACATATTTAGAATCTAAACGATTTTGCTCTCGACTACAGCTTCCCTTTCAAAGGCGTCACTACTCACTTCAAGAGGGCCATTATGCGACTGGAATTGTTCGTAGTAAAAAGTGGTTATATTCACACTAACAATTACACTAATCTGCCAGCCGAGTAGTTGGAACAATCGGTATAGATCAATGGTCTGGTTATCTCTAAAGAAAAAATTGATTCTAAAAGCCGAATAGAGTGGGAAACAGGGCAGCACCATCATAATTAAGCAAAATTTGAAAGAGAACCATTTAGGATGGTGCTTCCTAGCAGCACAGCGAGAACATATGGCTTTTGAACATCTTTTTGGCTCTTGCTTCTTTGATAATCCATTGAAATTACGTACTAAGATAAATGGGACCGCTGCCAAAGTTAAGCCATTTCGCGCCAATTCGAAGATGGCAACTTTTGGATGTTGCTCTTTTAAATAAAACAATAATGGAGTAGCAAAATTTATCCAAAAAAAAACGAAACGAGTGATTTTCGATAGTTTCTCAAAAATTACGAAAAATCTAGACTCGGAGATCCCATCTTGACCTATGGCAGCATTGTGCTCTATGTTTTCGGTGTTTTCCATTGCTCAACTGTGCTGTGTAGTCTTTGGGATTACGTGAAGGCTTTCTCCTTTTCAGGTACGTTGAGGAAGCACTTTTTTATTTTAGATAATAAAACTCCGARATGCGGGATCTCAAATTAGRAAATAAGCTTTTTTCGTCTTTTACGTAAACCTTGATTGTTCTTTTCACTACTTGAAACATAGATCCTGGATCGTATATATCTGCCAAATAGTTCAAAAGCGGTGCAATTGATTGAAAAGGATTATAATATTAATATACATATACATATACACATATTTAGCTATATATACCGTCAAAATCATGTTTTTATATTTTTTCGTTAAACTTCCCAATGTCTATGGGATTTTATTCGTAAAGGGGCAGTGCGATCTATTTGGCGACAGTGTAGATACCGTCCTTGGACAAGGCACTGGAGATGGCTGGTCTCAATCTGGTGGAGTACCATGGGACACCAGTGATCATTCTRGTGACTTGGTCTGGAGCAATACCGGTCAACATGGTGGTGAAGTCRCCGTAGTTGAAAACAGCTTCAGCAACTTCGACTGGGTATGTTTCRGTTGGGTGAGCGGCTTGGAACAGGTAGTATTGGGCCATGTGAGCTCTGATATCAGAGACGTAGACACCCAATTCAACCAAGTTGACTCTTTCGTCGGATTGRGCTAGGGTGGTGGTGGCRGCGGCGGCACCGGAAGCGATGGCGACGACACCAGCGGCGATAGAAGCTAATTTGACCATTGTAGTTGTTTTTTGTTGGGTTGTTGTTTTAGTGGTGATATTAGCTTAGTAGAAAAGAAAGAATGAAGGCATAGTCTCAAATGTAGCCCGTCAAGTCTGCCCTATTTATATGGCTTTCGCACTGTCCCATCCCACATCAATTGTCACTATGGAGATGCTTCTGCTCTTGAACGATGCGTCTTCACCAGATCTCGTACACGAAGGAACGCTTTCGTATGCTGTCGAAGGCAAGAATGTATCTTATTGGGAATGCACCTTAGATGAACCCTTTGATGCGCCCGAGCTGCAGTTGGACCCTCGTTCAGAGACCACCGTTTAGGCCTTGGCGCTAAACGGTTGCTAGGCGGAAACCGGAGCTTGGCCATTCCCAAATTAGAAACATGCAAGAGTTGCCATATGTGTTGGGAGTCGTATCCTGTCAGGTATACACTTCACGGCGTCTGTAGAGAGAATTGTGCAAGACACCTTGTCTTGAACGACACCAAGCCAGAATTCCGCCGGATAGCCAATTGCGTGTATGAGCTGACGGGGTGTGGTTGAATTCCCAGGTGCACGTACGAATGTAAAACCACCAGGAAAGCAGAACCGTCCAGTCAAGGCCCGTTCAGCATCGTCACTAGCGGGCATGTAATAACAAGTGCCATCCTCTCTGGCTTCATGGTTATAGTCGTCATTTCTATTTTCCTACGCTAGTATTTTCAGTATGTACGCGAATATAGACTAAATATGCAGAAACGCTTCTTTCAAGGTACTTCGATGTCTGGATACTCCTCTTTCCAAAAGTCCCGTAGAGCCTGTCGGGTCCATACCAAATCTAAAAGAAGCGCCGGTGGCTTGCGAGTTCCTACCAATACTGTTTGGTGAATCTGGATGCGTATAGGAGACGTTCCACTTCATAAGCTTCTTAAAATAATCATAGCATTTACTTTTAGAATAAAAACGGTATGGGGTCCTCCAATATCCCCGATCATAGAGATATTGGTTCATATTGGACGCAATGACCTTCCATTCTGCCCCCAATATTGGCGGTTTATGCGCTATTACCTCCAACAACAGTTTTATTTTCGCATTTTCATCGAGTTTGCCAACACTGAGAATACCCAGCCCAGCTATGAATAAAAGGAAAGCTAGAAATATCTGCGTAATAAGAACAACAACCTAACCCTCGTTATCGTGGAAGGCTCCTAAATAAACTCAAAACCACGAGTACCACGAAAGGTAAGGATGTTAATAGGAAATGAGTCGCTTCATATATAAAGAGGTAAAGTACGATTTAAAGACGTTCTCGGGAAGAATAATGTCTTCCGAAATTAAAGGTGCATCAGGCTGATCAGGGATACCTCTGTTCAATGTGTCTAGTTTGCGTCGTCATTGGCACCGTCGTTATGAGGCTCCACGTGCAATCCTGTTTGGGGTCCTCAATTGCAAGCAGCTGACTACTGTGGTACCAAGTTTTTGTCTTTAATATAAGTGTTCCAATACGAACAATAGTGGACCCTTTTAAATCTAGTTTTATGAACTCATTTTTAGCAGCATTTTCATCAGCCCATTCTTTTCTGGAAAATCCCGAATAAAAGCGCATAATACAGACGTAACATAAAATATTGGATCGAGATGGGATTAAAAACCTCTGTCCCGTTGGGGCAGCTCGTTACCACAGTCTAACATTATGGAACCTGTAAGCTTACTTGCCGTAATTGAAATTAGCACATAAGAAGATAAGTTATACCTGAGAACTTATTATCAATGTTCTCAATTATACTTGAACCATTGGGTTTCATATAACCAATCAGAGTGTGTTTTATATACCTCTCTTATATAATATAAGAAAGAACTGCTTATTCTTAGTTATTACAACTTACTAAACTACTAATTATCAACAGAAAAGAGTTCATTGACCTTGAGGGATTATATTACTCTGTAAATAAAAAATCCGCGTTTGAAATATACATACGAATCCAATAATAATATGAAATTTCGATTTAAGAACATGACTGAACTCACTGCAGCACAAGACCCAAGCAATTTCTCAGCTTGGCTCAATTGAAGAATCTCAAGACTTAGCTTGAAGAATATACGACCAGACCGAATTATCTAAAATGACGTTGAGTGAATGCGAGGACCGTCAATCAACCAAAAATATAATACCAGCAAAAGGAAAAATGAACCTACTACCGCAAATGCGGGGGACACAGAATACGATTTCACGACTACTTTCCACCAATCCACCGGTGATTCGTACAACGTGGATAAACATGCTATCACGACCACTGATGTTGAAGTAATTGCAGGGAAGCCAATCCTCGAACAATACCCACGGAAAGTGTCAACCCACTGACCGAGAAGTCTCTGATTGACAAATATGCTACGGTCTTAGAAGAAGAGAATGGAAATACCAATGGCGATTTGGTTTTTCTGTAAGAATATTAATAATCCTTGGACCACCCCATCCAAAACTAGAATATCAGGGACGCTGGAAAACGTAGCAATCAGTATGGGATTGATCGTGTGTGGTGTTCAGATTACCTTTTGGTCATGTAACGCGAGAACAGGAGGTTCTACCGTTTTAGCTTGAGTTGTATCAATAGCAGTAACTATAATTACTGTAGCAATCAATGGAGCAATTAACGGTGGTCCAGATAAGAAAACTACTGCAGCGCAAGCTATTGTGGTGTCATTGAATAGGATGGCCGAAGACACACCTGTAGCCTTGCTCTCTAATGTACTTACTGTTAGGCCACATAAGCCGAAAATAACATTTCTATACACTGTAGCTTGCGTCATATCATTTGTAATGAGTGTAGGTATGTTATATCTCAAGAGGGCACTTTTCCGTGGGTTGCTACGAGTTTTAAACGCGATTCAGCACCATATAGTCACAAAACCGTCCATAATCTAATTCGATCCAGTTTCATGCCCTCTTTTAGCTTTTACATATTCTAGGTTCAGTTCTATGCACAGCCGTCTATGCCATTTGAAGGTATGTTTTATTACCGTTCTTAACACCATTGACTATAGAACAAAAAAATATGCCACAACACCGTGACGCAATTCCTCTTCGGCCACGATGCTGGATGTAGTGTCTTCCGAGTATAAACCTTGATCATCTTCGGGTAGTATTGTTAAATGAGGGAGGTAACTCTTCCACGATTTCTTAAAACCACTCATTTTTTGCTGCTTTCCCTTAGTTTATTTACAGGTAGAAGGAAGTAAAGAAGCATGTGTTGATATACAGCTTTGATCTTTGGAAAACGGTCTTTATATATAGTAAATGCTCTAATAGCCGCAAGAGTCATGTAGATTATTGGGAATGATTTATCATTCAATTTAGCCTTGTATTTCATATGTCGGCATCCGCAGTGACGTGTATTTGCACAAAAGATAGGTCATTTGCCAAAAAAAAATCAATACAAAACACACACACCACTACTGAGATTGGCCTGATACTAAATCACGTCCTTTTCTGTTACCGCTTTATTTATCGGCAACACTGCTAGAATTCATCTTAAGAAGATCAATATGCAAATAATATACTTTAAATAGATATGCTGTGATCATATGGATTATCATGATAGCAGCTGAAACTGAATGTTCTTCATGTTCCTCATCAATCCTGCGTTTTATTACAAAAGGAGATATTTGAATCAAACAGACGAGCGAAGTTTGAGCAACGTATGTTAAAAGGAGGTATAGTCCATATTTGTATTTGAACCATCGAGGATGTTTCTTTATTGTATCACAACGAGAGCAGATTATTTTCGTGCACCTTGAAGGTTGCAGGTTCCTCTTCTTTCTATATGCTCTTTCCATCCATACTAAAAACCCCAGGCGGAAATAATGGCTGAATATGCTATAAACCAATATAAATCGGCCTTGTTTAAAAAGGAAGTAAGTGTACTACTTGGTATCATTGTGCGTCCAAGCATATCCACAATAAAAAACAGTCGCATCGCCTTGGTACTAAATCTTATGAGTAACGGCGGAGGAACTTGGTCCTTAGCGGTGCTACCATCATTGTCGTCGCTTTGCTTGGCACTTTCCATCCTATTGTTTTTTTGTTTTTTTTTAAAGATGGTACAACTCAAAAACTAAATATGAGACTAGAGGGGTTCTTTTTTTATATAAGCTCTGAGCAGCGCTTCTGAGGAAAAAATTTCATTATAGATTATATATGTTTTTCGTCAAAGATAACTATGCGCTTTCGTTAGTTTCCAGCCTCGTACACTTAACTACCATTATAACCATTTGGCCTCACGTTTTGGTTCTATATCACAGTATCTATCTCTGTGTGCTGTCTTCTTTGGAGAAACTTTCGGCAAAGTAAAGAAATCTTCCATCGCTAAAGATTTCTTCACAGCAGGTTCGAGCAAAGTCAGACTTCTAGAGACCTTCTTCTTTAAGCGCCATTGTCTCAGTTATACTAAAGTGTTTGTTCTTGTTCGCTGAGAATGGCTTCTTTCACACTAATGTGAAACCAAGTCAGTATTTCTTATCGTGCAATGATAATCCTTCTGAAAATCGGGGCATAGAGCTGTTAGGTCTGATTCAAATTCGGGTTAATAAAATGGCATTACATGGGTCAATTGTCATATAGTTCTTTGAAATATATTTAATACTAATCTCATTTTGTAATTCTTGTGCCAAGGTGTATACGTATCTATATTATCCCTAATAATAAGAAACGACTCAAATTTAGTAAAGGAACTGAAGGTTGTTGAGAGAAGACATTGGTACGGTTTCATGTCGTTTGTTGCCTAAACCACATCTATAGGTAGGGTTTAAGTGTGTGATTTTAGGAGGGTCTTTTTCCTATCTTAAAATGGCAGATATTCTAACCATCAGTGGTGGTTGAAAAATAGGTTGTGGCCTTATTCAGTTGGTAATCCTTCGTTGGTGTTAATACTCTTCCAAAAAATAACGACAACTGCAGGATTTGAACCTGCGCGGGCAGAGCCCAAAAGATTTCTAATCTTTCGCCTTAACCACTCGGCCAAGTTGCCTCAAATTATTGAAAGTTTCAAGCCTCAAAATGTAGTACCTCAACTATAACTGAGGTACAAATTTACTAGGGCGCGGCTGGAATGAATCATTATGAAACGTACAAGAGATTTGTTAGAACCGTTAGAACAAAACTGAACTGTTGTCCATCTGTATTTTCTTATACGATATCAAAAGGCGACGTAAATTACAAGGCCAGTAATATAAGATTCAAACTGTCATCGAAATTAATGGAAGTCGAAGCGCAAAGATTGATATTGTGATTGGATCAATGAATGGTAACATATAAAAGTGTTGGAACAGAATCATTTTTTAATATTATACAAAAATTGCAGATTCCTTTTTCGTGGATTCCCAAATCCATGAGGAGAATCTCTAGTATAATCTATATACATAATATTACAACATTAACAAATAATGGAATCCCAAAAATTATCAACTAATTTCCAAATCAATACCTGATAACTTATTAACCATGTTCTGAATTATGTCTGAACGATTGGGTCTCATTTAACCAA
The DNA here is from genome assembly GCF_001298625.1 of Saccharomyces eubayanus. Lineage (NCBI taxonomy): Eukaryota > Fungi > Ascomycota > Saccharomycetes > Saccharomycetales > Saccharomycetaceae > Saccharomyces > Saccharomyces eubayanus. The sequence goes on from NC_030976.1 coordinate 160,957, forward strand.
TCAGCTTTTGTCTCGAGTACATTGAAGAAAGAACTGCCTACTCTTAATTATAACTACTTACTAAACTACTGATTATCAACATATACAAAGTTGAATCAATGAGGAAAATATCTGGAATAATCCACATACCTAATATCATAACATTGAATAAACATGGGGTCCCAAAATTCACAATCCAAATTTACAGGTCAATAATAAGGAATGGGAATAGGATTCATCCTCCATTCGATCAGCCAAACGTATATAAGAAAGAGACGCTGAAGTTTAGTGGCTACTCGTTTGCAGCCCAATTTACAGCACCATATTATCGCGAGAAAAAAAAAGTTGTCTTGACGTTGGTGTCGCTTTCCAACTTATGGGAGCAAAGGTTGCAGTATCGCTCGTGGCCACAGATGTATACTATGCTTGAGGAAGTGCTCTTTTTATACGATCGCGTTACGCGCTATCTAGTAATACAATGGCTCACTAGATTGAGCCGTAGACATGCATAACTGCACGACTAGGACAGCAACTAGACCAGATACGTATTTGAGATCTGCACATTTCTGAACGTTTTGAAGGTACAGTCAGCAAAAGCCCAGAAGTTTGGCTACTGAGATACTAACACCGCAGAAACAATAACATATACTTCCCCCAGACAGAGATTATACCGAATTCTCCTATGATATCAAACAGCAATAAAGTGAAGTGGGCTGTGACATGGAAGACATTTATCGCGAACTTGGATGCTGCTTAATTCAACGGATACCGCCATTGGATTGGGAGGAATGTGTCCTTGTGTTAGGGTTGAAGAGATCGTCAGTTACTATTCCGACAATACAAAGTACGCACTTTTTTATAGTTGTTACGGCTCAATTATTAGGTACTCGACCTCATTACAGGAGAGGAATGTGCCACTACGGGGGTTTTAGATTCGAAGGGCCAACACTGGAATGATCGTATAATAAGCTCACATACTGATATATTAATCGATGATGTAGCGTATAGACTTTACGCTCAGTTGCAAAGTGCGATGTGTTTTTCAAGCAAATGCGACGGTACAGCCGGCTAGTATCTTTGTCGCATCGGAACACTGAAAATGAGTGTAACAGGCAACCCCATGATACAAAACTTAGCCTGGCAGTTCCCAATTGCGATGAGCCCCCTTTGGCTTTATTCTGTATAGATATATATATTTGCGGCATTATGGAGCGTTGCTGAGATTTTGAAAAAAAAGACCCTAAGAGGATTTGATATATTCATTCTAGAAACCGCCAACGTTAAGCCTGTCGCGCCCTATTATAAACACAGGTAAAAGACGAATTCACAGTATAGCCGCCATGCAGTCGGATAATGATGTCAAGCTGGACACGTTGAGTGAACCTAGTGCGCCTTTAATCACGGAGAATGTTGCTCTTCCCAAAGACATCTTCAAGTCCTATTTTTCTTATCTATTATACGAATTTGTTCACAACGGTAAACTGTTGATGATTAGTTTCATGATACCTATGGTTCCCATTTTATTGGCTTTGACCTTTCACTACGTTGCCGTTTATATTGTAGCTTCGGTGGTGTGTTTCTTTGGTTTCATCAATATTATTTGTGTACTAGCATCCCTCTTCGATGCGCCAATCTCTGATAAAGAGTTCAAAATAAAGCTTTTACTGGAGGTAATAGCGCGCAAACCAGCATTAAAGGGCGAAGAATGGAGGACTATTACATATAACACGAATCGATACTTGTTTGAAAATGATCTATGGAACACTCCATACCATTTCTATAGCGATAAGGAGTGCCACCGTTTTTTCAAAGACCTTGTTGAAACAGGAAGACGAGTTGTTGCGTCGGCGGGTCCTTCAACCAACGATAATAACAATACACTGTCGGATCCTTCAACCAACGGTACTGACAATACAGAGGATACACCACCAGCCGAGGCTTCGAGCAACACAGCCAAATCGTATACTTATAGTTCTGACCCGATTCTGGAAGCGTATTTTATTAAAGCAGTGGAAGTTGAGCAGCAGGCCCAACGAGACTATTGGAGAAAGCAATATCCGGACGTCGATATGCCTTAGAGTATGTAAAGTTATATATCCAACGTAAAAAAGACAAGCGATTATCGCCAATCACGTGCATGCCTAGTCAAGCCAAAGCACGCCGTACAGCCGTAGGATAACAAACAACAGAAATAAGCTGAAACCAGGTCAACCAAATCGAAACAATACCCGGGTGGTAACGCCTTCACCGTATCTATATGACGATGTATTTCGCAAGGCTATCCGACTAGGTATTATGCTTTGCGATGCCACGGCGGCAAACGCGGTACCCGGACCAAGATATAACAGTCGTCCATCATTACCATTATACACAGTATTGTTAGATGACATACATCACGAGACCAGTAACCCAAGATTCAAACCGAAGCGCAAGCACGGAGCGGAATTATACAAAAGAAGGAACAAAACCATTTATGACATCATGCAAAACTGCTAATCTCCTCTTGCGAAATCGCTAAAGAGAGTATCCAGTATAATCTATATGTACGTAATATAATAACATAAAGAAACAATGGAGTTCCAGAAAATATCATCAAATTTTAAAGATCAATCATCAATGTAATACCGAGGTATGGGTTCGCGCATCTCCCCAACTTTTCTCAAGCTGCTTGGGTCATCGCCCCGTCCGCCCGAGATCATGTGCGTCCGCCCGCCCGCCCGGGAGATGACCTCGGCGGCAAAGTGCGCGCACGTATATATACAGCGGCAAGCGCACAACTACAAATACAAGAACCCCCCCTAACACAAGCAAACACCACCAATACCCCCCACAACATGCCCCCCACCCCCAAGCTGCAAAGACTACCCGTCCCGCCGCTACAGGACACACTCAACCGCTACCTGGAACGCGTAGAGCCGCTGCAGGACGAGCGCCAGAACCGCCGCACGCGCCGCACAGTGCTCTCCGCGGAGAACCTGGACGCACTGCAAACGCTGCACGAGCGGCTGCAGGACTACGATGCACGGCTCGCAGCCAGCAACCCAGAATCGTCGTACATCGAGCAGTTCTGGTACGACGCGTACCTGCTGTACGATGCCACCGTCGTGCTCAACGTGAACCCGTACTTCCAGCTGCAGGACGACCCGACCATCAAGGACACGCCGGAGACGGCCGCGCAGGGACCCTACCGCGCACATACCGTGCAGGTGCGTCGCGCTGCACGGCTAGCCACCTCGGTGCTCAAGTTCATCCGCGAGATCCGCCGCGGCACGCTACGTCCGGACACAGTGCGCGGCCGCACGCCACTGTCGATGGACCAGTATGCGCGGCTATTCGGGTCCAGCCGCATCCCGCCGGGCCCCGGTGAGCCCTCGTGCCACCTGCAGACGGACGCCACCTCGCACCACGTGATCGTGATGTACCGCGCGCAGTTCTACTGGTTCGACGTTCTCGACGCGCGCAACGAGCCCATCTTCGCGACGCCCGAGCAGCTCGAGTGGAAT